>NC_068983.1:43934661-43942278 GCF_001194135.2 Octopus bimaculoides | reverse complement strand
TTTATTTGTTCCAGTCATTTGACTGTGGCCATGCTGGAGCACTGCCTTTAGTCGAGCAAATCAACCTCAGGACTTATTCTTTGTAAGCCTAGTACTTATTCCATCGGCCTCTTTTGCCGAACTGCAAAGATACAGGGATGTAAACACACACAGAAATACATACACACACACACACACACATACACACACACACACACACATATATACGACAGGCTTCTTTCAGTTTCCATCTACCAAATCCACTCACAAGGCTTTGATCAGCCTAAGGCTATAGTAGAAGACACGCAGTGGGACTGAACCCCAAACCATGTGGTTGGGAAGCAAGCTTCTTACCACATAGCCACTCCAGTGCCTATGTACATACATACACTGATGCCAGTGCTGCCTGACTGGCATGTAAAAAGCACCATTCGAGCATGGTCAATGCCCGTACCACATGACTGGCACATACAGAGCACCATTTGAGTGTGGCCAGTGCCAGTGCTGCCTGACTGGCTCCTGTTCCGGTGGCATGTAAAAAGCACCCACTACACTCTCAGAGTGGTTGGCATTAGGAAGGGTATCCAGCTCTAGAAACCTTGCCAGATCAGATTGGAGCCTGGTGCAGCCTACTGGCTTGCCAGTCCTCAGTCAAACTGTCCAACCTATGCCAGCATGGAAAATGGAAAGCAGACGTTAAACAACGACGATGATGATGATAGTATGAGATGCCACATAGTGAGATGAGTTTGAACCTGAGACAATGTGGTTAGGAAGCAAACCTCTTACCACACAGCTTTGCCTGCACCTGTTTGTGTGTAATATATATTTTTATTGTTCCACTCACAGATTGGACTTGTAATGTACAAACCAGCTGGTTGATTTCTCTTTCTGAAAATCCCAGTTTATCCAGAGTCTCCTTTAAGCATTTACTAACAAAACCTAGTGCTCCAATTATTATTGGTATACATATGAATTCATAGTCTGGATATAGAAGCTGGAGGTTTTGAAGCAGTTGTGGATTTATATATGTTGCTAGTGTGTATGTGTTTGTGTTTACTTATATCATTCGGAGACTTTAGCTCATGCTTTATTTAAGGAACAAGTTTTACACTGATTGAACCTAGGCAAATATACTTTCTTGCTTCTCTGTAAAACATTTAAAAGTGAAATATCTTGGTTCACCACTTTTATATGTCAACATTACATCTGTAGAAACAGTAGGAAGCCATTTATCTGTGTTCTTTTGTACAGAACTAATCCTTAACACAAATACATCTTTAGATGTCTAAGTACCATTTTAAGCTTGGGTGTTATGTATTTAGAAGCAGAGAGTTTTTAGGTGTATAATTGCCATTTTCAACTAGTATGTTATGTTGTCTTTTAGATGTGGAAAGTATTGGGTACATACACACACACACACACACAGATAGATAGATAGATGCGCAGGAGCAGCTGTTTAGTTTAAGAAGTTTGCTTTCCAGCTTCATGGTTTTGGGTTCAATCCCATTGCCTGGCAACTTGGACTAACATAGCTCTAGTCCTACCAAAGCCTTGTGAGTGGATTCAGTAGACAGAAGTTGAAAGAAACCCATCGTCTGCATACATACATATATCAAAACTTCATAACAGGCCAGATATTGTTGTTTGGGACAGAGGGGCAAAGGTATGTACCATCATAGAGGTCAGCTGCCCTGCAGATATAAATATCTCTTTGAAAATCAAAGAAAAAGAGGATAGCTATGGACAACTGCTTCAAAACCTCCAGCTTCTATATCCAGACTATGAATTCATATTCATATCAATAATAATTGGAGTAGTAGGTTTTGTTAGCAAATGCTTAAAGGAGACTCTGGATGAACTGGGATTTTCAGAAAGAGAAATCGACCAGCTGGTTTGTACAAGTCCAATCTGTGAGTGGAACAGTAAAAATATGCAAGACTTTTCTCAAGTTCCAAATGTGAATTTGTCTGTGTTAACTACATCTCAAAGATGGAGCCTTGTATCTTTGTTGGAAACCAGCTCCCTTCTCAGTGGAAGATTTATAATAATTAAAAAATAGAAAGAGACACACATACGTGTGTGTGTGTGTGTGTGTGTTTTGTTTGTCCACTCCTGTCTTGACATTGCATAATAGTTGTAAATGAGTGTCAGTGTCATACAAGTAGTGTCTTTCATTTCCAATATTTGCTTAATATGTGTTGAGGCATGGGAAAATATTACCCTACTTGGAAACAGGTAAGAATTGGCAACAGGATGGCATGCATCTGACCACAGAAAATCTACTACAGTAAAATCTGTTTAACCCTTACAAGCATGGAAAAATAGACCTTAAAATGATGAAGATGATATTGAACATTGGTATGTGTGTGTAAATATATTTATAAAGTTTTGTATAGAAAGAAATCAATCTTTCTAAGGATGTCTTACATCCAAGTGTCCACTGGTTTATTTCTATATCGATTAATTTATAAATGTTTGCATCCATACGATATAACAACAGAATTTTGGTAATATAATTTAAAGAAAATGGAGAGTTTAAACCCAGCAAAATCAATTTATTTACATAATAGTCAATTTCATAATGCCTGCATGTGTTTCAATATCCACCTTCATTCATATTTTACAATTAAAAATTGCATTATGAATTTAGAAGGTAAAAATCTCTTCAGGGCAAAAATTGACATATTCATTTACATCCTAATAGATGTAGTGTTCGCTACAGACTTCTAAATTCATAACACAATTTTTAATTGTAAAATATGAATATAGATATTCAAACGTGTGTAGGTGTTATGAAATTGACTATTATGCAAATAAATTGATTTTGTTTTGTTTGAACTCTTCGTTTTCTATATATTATATATTATTTTGCTTAGGCATGGTGATTACCAATAACCTGGTGTTAGAACTCAATATACATATGCTTCAGAACAAAGTGTCTAAAGCTCCATTGAAGCTATAGGGTGATACACAAGTACTCAACTATGAGTGCATTGCATTTTGTAGCAGAAACAGCTGTAAGCCAACGAAGTTCATGACATAATTCCTTCTTCCCTTGTCATTTATTTAATTTCTTATGTATATGTGTGCGTTTAATGTTATTCATTTTTTGGATGTACATGTACTGTTTTCAACAATTCCATTGTGTAGTTAAACCAACAAACTTTTAAATGTATAGTCACTATATTTCCAACTAGCATGTTCTGAATTTATAACAATTCTTTAGGTTTTAATTTATAAAATTTAATCAAAATATTGTTATTCTAATCAATATATTTTTGTTTCATTTTCTCCTTAGGAATCAAAGGAAGACCAAGTCTTGAGAACAATGCAGGTTTTGACAAATCTTTCCAGAAATTTTTAAAGCAATTCCAATATCGAGGTGCATCTGTTGCTTTGATGCGCCAAGGAAAACTTTTATACACCCATGGCTATGGCAGTACACAGAATAATGTTAAAATGACACCAGAAGTCTTGTTTCCAGCTTCAAATATTTCTAAATTGCTCACTGCTGTATCTGTTCTTAAACTTGTTGAAAATGGTAAAGTGAACCTTACCGCTAAAGTCTTTGGTAAGTTTGGAATTTTGAATCACTTACGACCTTGGAGCATTTTTCGAACTGACAACAGGCTGTATGACATTACAGTCGATGACCTTCTTCGGCATGCTGGTGGCTGGGATTCAGCTATGCCACCAATGTTTGATCCAGTTCTGAATTCTATTTACTTAAAGAATGGTTATCGCATTCCAAACATCACTTCCATCATGCAGTTAAAGAACACTGCTGAACTGAAGGATATTTTCAGATATATGATGTCGATTCCACTGAATTTTAAACCAGGGACAAAATCAGTTCATTCTCATCTTGGTTATGTAATTCTGGACCAAATTATTGAGAAAGTTCAAAATTATGATTATCCAACATTTGTAAGGAAAAATATTTTGGAACCTTGTGGAATGTGGCATACAAGATTTGGAAAACATATGAAAGAAAACAGGATAAAGAATATGGTTAAACGTAGCTTGGTCGGAAACTTTAATACAACTTATTCTCTACACCTAGAGAGGGAGGTGGTCTCTCTCACTGATGGCTGGTATACCAATGTTTATGATATTATGCGCTTTTTTCGATGCTTGGATCATACTGGTACACATCAGTTACTTAAAAAATCTTCCATCAAAAATCTCTTGGCAAAACCAAGAAAAATGAAAGCTACAGGCTTATGGGTTGGTGCTAACCTAAATGTGAACAAAAATGGTCAAGTTTGTCTGGAAGGAGATGGCATAATTGATGGTATGCTGTTGTGCCACCGGAACTTCTTACAAACAGTTCAGAATCCAGGTAATTCCTCATATATGTCTTCAGAGACATTTGTTATGCTATTAGTTGGTGGTCACAATAAACCATTACCAATTCGAAACTTCATGAATTATTTCACAGATTGGTCACAAAATGGTGCTAATTACTTCTCTTATGATTTGGCCGATGTTCGGGTAGGGCACGTAGGAGTTAACGAACAAATTATTAAATACAAGTTGTCTGAACACCATATTTCAGCATATGTCAATGCTATTAAAGACCAATACTTCAAAATTGAATGGATAAATGCTTTTGAGTATAATAGAGAATCTTATTTTTCTGTTATCTCTAAAGTAAACCCAGATGAAAGCCTTAGTTCTTACTATCTGGAGCATGGGCTTGATGAGAAGAGTTTACTCCACTTCAAACATATTTATTCCAAGAAAAATGTATATCTGTCTTTATTACAGAGTTATATCAGTTTCTCACACACAGACAAAAACAGATATGTGGCACTATTTGATACGGTGAAAGAGGAACCTGTTGATATTCGATTTGGAATTCGACAATATTCTCAATGTTACAAATTGTTTGCTCAAGTTTATAATGAGAAGGGTTTTGTTCCAAGAGTCCAGAGTTTTGTCCACATTGATCAAGAACCACAAGTGTGTTTCATTTTGGAAAAGAAACCTGTGAAAGACTACAAAGAATACATAGATATTTCCCTGAAGGAACTGACTGAGAGTGTTGTCTCAAATGCTAAGGCACACCGTGTTATGACATACTTGGACACTTCCAGCAAGTATAAAAGACCAAGATTTTCAGTCATTTTCAGGAAAGACCTTTCCAGACAAGGCACATTCAAAAGT
Source organism: Octopus bimaculoides (assembly GCF_001194135.2). Classification (NCBI taxonomy): domain Eukaryota; kingdom Metazoa; phylum Mollusca; class Cephalopoda; order Octopoda; family Octopodidae; genus Octopus; species Octopus bimaculoides. Next base: position 43,937,127 of record NC_068983.1, on the reverse strand, counting down.
AATGTTGAGATGTCGCAGCTTGAAGATATCATTGCCGACGGGTACTTGAAGGACAGTTTTTTCCCAAGACTAATTACTGGATATTCAGATAAGAAAGGCACATTATATTTTGCCATTTATATGGAAAGAATCTTATAAATTACTCCTTTGTTTGTCTTTTATATTTAATATACACACCATACAGATTGATCATACATCACCAAATATATGCTATAACAAAATTTTATGTAAATGACATCTCAAAGACAAAGAAAAATTGTTCCTATCCAACTGGAATTTATTCTGTATTATTTAAAAAAAAAAATCAAAAGACTTTTCTCACAAGCGCCAGTTAAAACAATTTTGCAAATACTTTCTTTTAACGAATGCTTCTACAAAATTTATGACAGAATGTAAGAATTTATGATTTTTGTACATACCAATTTCTTACAAAAGCAGCAAAACTTCCACATGTAGTTGGAGGTGAAATGAGATTTTAATGCATTCATGCCTTTCTCAAGAGAAAGTGAAAGAGCTTGAAGTCATGGGAGTTAGGTTTCCAAGAATTTTTGTTTATTCTATAAATAGAATTCTTTATTTGAGTAATTAGTGTAAAAATATGAATAGAATAATTCTTGTGTATATTCATTGTAATAATTAAGATTACAATAATGGCAATAACCTTAATAATCACATTGTTGATCTGCATCTCTGGATTCTTACAGAATACTTGGTAGCACTTTTCTGCGGGTCAACAAAGTGTCTCCGTTTTGTATATCCTTCAGACTTTTAGGTAGAACTTTGGGTTTTGTGCTAAATGCACCAATTACCACAGGGACAGTTGTCAATTTTTTGTTCCACAATTTATTATTATTATCATTATTATTATTTTGGTTTGGCTCAGGTTCGGCCTTATTCCTGGTAGGATTTCTGTGGGTAGTGGGTTACTACCTATAACCTTAGGTATCCATAAGTTTTCAGCAGTCTTTCAAGTGTTTCGAAACCTCCTGATAACCCTTACTGTCTCAAAGAGACAAACTTTCTGTAGGAGCTCTACAGGGCATTCTAGCCCAATCTCCTCCAGCCATTTGTCTATATCTTTGCTTACTGTTCCCAAGGCACCAATTATTATAGGTACGACCTTGACAGTTCCCATGTTCCAAATTCCTCCTATTTCGAATTTTAAGGAATTGTATTTTCTTTTTTTTTTTGTTTTTCTTCGTCATTCTTTACAATCCTGGAATCAAACAGGCATGATGGGTCAATAAGTAAGTAACTTTGCTTTTCCTTATCTATAACTGTTATGTCCGGTCTCTTATTTTCTAACTTCTTGTCCGTTTGAATAGGAAAGTCCCACAAAATCTTACATTTCTCCGACTCCAGTACTCTTTCGACTCGGTGATTGTACCATGTGTTTCCAGCTTCAAATCTCCATTTCTGGCACAGTTTCCAGTGTAAAACTTTTACAACCTGGTCATTCCTCCATTTCTTATATTCTTCCTGTGCCATCTTATTATTATCATTATTATTATTATTAAAGCAGCTAACTGCTAGAATTGTTTGGACACTGGCTAAAACGCTTGTCTGCATTTCGTCAGTCTTCAGTTCTGAGTTCAAATTCTGCTGAGGTTGACTTTGCCGTTCACTCTTTCGGGGTCAATAAAATAAGTACCAGTTGAGCACTGGGGTCGATATAATCGACTTACCCTCTCCACTAAATTTTCTGGCACTGTGCCAAAATTTGAAATCATTAATTATTATTGTTATTATTATTAAGGTGACGAACTATGCCAGGCAATATGCTTAGTGACATTTCATCCATCTTTACGTTCTGAGTTCAAATTCTGCCGAGGTAACTTTTGCCTTTCATCCTTTCGGGGTTGATAAATTAAGTACCAGTGAAACACTGGGGTTGTTGTAACCGACTAGTCCCCCTCCCCCAAAATTTCGGGCCTTGTGCCTACAGCAGAAAGGATTATGCTTTGGCTTGACTTGAAATTACAAGTTTCAACCAGAGATGTCAAGGGACAACAAGGTTTCGCATCAAAAGATGCAGCAGGTGATGTGTCATGAAATTAAAACTGATGCCTGCGTTATTTTTTAGCATTTTCGTTTTTTTCCTTGGAAGGGCATCCAGCTGTAGAAACTCTGCCAGATCAGATTGGAGCCTGGTGCAGCCATCTGGTTCGCCAGTCCTCAGTCAAATCGTCCAACCCATGCTAGCATGGAAAGCGGACGTTAAACGATGATGATGATAGTATGGATGTTGTTTTTACTTCTTCATGCTAAATCTCAAGCTTTAACAGGCCTCGACAGGCCATAGACCAGGGGTTTTCAAACTTTTTGACTTGCGGACCCCTTTATATTTCAGGCTTTACATTAGGGACTCCCTTATAAACGCTTATGAAATTTATACATAAATATTTGCTTAAAATAACATATATTTTTGCATTTATTTATTTAACAGTATTTAACAAATAGGTTTAT
>NC_068983.1:43932281-43933723 GCF_001194135.2 Octopus bimaculoides | reverse complement strand
TATATATATATATATATATATATATATCATATTAGGGACAAAATCCAAAATTACAGGTAAAAACTCAATTAAAATCAATTTATAAAAAATTTAAATTAAATTGAGCTTTACAAAGTAAAATATATATAAATATATAGTTTTAGGGAAACTATATATATATAAATTAATATAAACAGCAGTTTGCAATGTTTCACCAAAAAGGAGAATTACAAACGTCACTAAATGTGACTAAGGTGTTAGGAAACACCTGCATTGCTACAGATAAGAGCTAAATCATTCTAATGTTATAGTTGATGCACATGAATGAAAACATATACACTAACAGGGACCATAATCACCTGAAAAGTGCTGAGCTGTCTTAACTGATGAGGCAACGGAAATTGCTGAAACTGATGCGGCAATATTAAGAATTCTCGATCAGCACTTTCAGATGGCTATGGTCCCTGTTAATGTATATGATTTCATTCATGTGCATCAACTACAGCATTAAAGTGATTTAGCTCTTATTTCTAGCAATGTAGGTGTTTCCTAACACCCTAGTTACATTTAGTGACATTTGTATATACATATATATATATATATATATATATATATATATATTTCAATAAGATAAGAAAAAAAAAAATATCTATACACACCTATATAAACACATACGCATGTGCACATGCACACACACATACAATGAGCTTTTTTTCAGTTTCCGTCTACCAGATCAAATCACAAGGCTTTGGCTGGCCTGAGGCTACAGTAGAAGACACTGCTTTAAGTACCACGTTGTGGGACTGAACCAGTGTAAATTGAGACAAACATTATCTTGTTATCCTGATGTTGCTTGTAGTCTTTCTGAACCGACATTTTGCAACCTGCTTACAATACGCTCAATGCTTTCTGCTTGCTGATTACATAGGTGACTCTTGTACAATAAAATGATGGAATTGATATTGTTATTATTATTATTATTATCATCATACTGTGCCATTTCTAATTGTAAACCTTTTGCGGTTAATAAAGAAATTGTCATTATTATTACTATTATTATTGTTATTATTATTGGTTATCATATCGTTAGTAATTTATGCAGGTAGCTGTTTTGTCCATAAACTTTCATAAAAAACAAATATTGAACAACACCATAATGTATTTGATGATTTTGTAACTCAATATGAAAACAATAACAATATATAAATGTTTGTGTGAATATTATTTCTATTATTATTATTAATATTACTTTTATTATTATTATTATTATTATTATTATTATTCCTTCGTAACACAGTGTAGGTAGAAATGCACCGGAGCCTTTAGTCATCTGTCAAGTCGCAACAAGGATCTCAGACAGATAATACTCAAAGTGACACTGGGGTACAAATATACAAAGCCCAATATACCCATCATGACTACCCGTCTGATAAGGGTACACCAGCCACATGCATCACAACCAT
>NC_068983.1:43927740-43932271 GCF_001194135.2 Octopus bimaculoides | reverse complement strand
ACCCATCATGACTACCCGTCTGATAAGGGTACACCAGCCACATGCATCACAACCATATGTGCGCGACATGGTGACCTCATATCAAGATAAACAGCACCAGGCTCCAGTCTGATTTGGCACGGTTTTCTATGGCTGGATGCCCTTCCTAACGCCAACCACTCCGAGAGTGTAATGGGTGCTTTTACATGCCACCGGCACAGGTGCCATTTGTGTGACACCAGGGTGTGTTTACAGGAAAACTAGAACTCAAATTACAAGTATATGTATATTTTCACCAATACCCAGCAGAAGCAACAGAATGACTCATGTGTTGGCACCCAAGTGCCAATGCATGAAACTCTCAGACCTTGAGTCACTCTGTTGCTTCTTCTAAATATAAATGAATATATATGTGTGTGTGTGTGTATACATATATATATATATATATATATATATATATATATATATATATATATATATACATACATACAAATTAATAAAATTGTTATTATTATTATTATTATTATTATTATTATTATTATTATAGATGTCACACAGTATACAATATTGTGAGGTTGTTGATTGAAGATATTGTGTCTACCGGGGGTTTGTACTATTTGTCAAGTCACAACAAGGACCTCAGACGGACAGTACTTTATGCAATATGCATGCAGTTCCAAGTAATGCCGATTTTTGCAATACACCTAGATTGTAGGGTATCTCTAAGGTTTTCAGATGTTTTTTTCAGATTGGATGGTACTGAACCCAATGCTCAGATGACAATTATTATTATTATTATTATTGTTATTATTACAATTTATTCTGAAGTTTTTATATCAATATTTTTGTATTTTTAGGAAATCTGTGAAACATTTCTTCTTTTTTTTTTAAAATTTTAACGACAGAATGAACACACTTTCAACATAGAAGCAAAAACCTCCATTAACAGTGTTGGTATTTCTTTGATAGCCAATATCAAACATTAATGCAACAATCTCAAATAAAACATCACAAATAAATCTTGCTTTTGATCTTCTTTACAGGTTTTATACAGAATGGTCTTCCATGGAATCTACATAATTTTAATAATTAAACCTAATCAATTAGTAAGGTTTCTTTCATCATCATCGTCATTGTCATCATTTTAATGTCTGTTTCCATGCATGCTTGCATGATACAGAATTTGTTGAGACAGATTTTCTGCAGCCAGATGCCTTTCCTGTCACCAACACTCACCTGTTTCCAGGCAAGGTAATATTTCCTTATGGCCAGACATGTTTTCACAGAAGACTGGAAATGAACTATATTGCTTATATAACATGATATCAATACAAAGGTATACATAAGACACACATACCACACATATATATATATATGCATAAACATGTGTGTATGTATATGTGTATGTATATATAGATATATCTGTATGTATGTAGGTTTATACACACACACACACACACACACACATATATATATAAAAGAATATATATATCATCATCATCATCGTTTAGTGTCTGTTTTTCATGCTGGTATGGGCTGGACGGTTTGACTGAGGTCTGGAGAGCCAGCTGCTGCACCAGATTCCAATCTGATCTGGCAATATTTCTACAGCTGGATGCCTTTCCTAACGCCAACCACTCCAAGAGTGTAGTGGGTGCTTTTTACGTGACACTGACACAACAGCCATATATACATGACAGTGTAAAAGATTTAAGAGGAAAACTAGGTATAAGAGGCATCAGATGCTGTGTGCAAGAGAGAAGACTATACTGGTTTGATCATGTCATGCATATGGATGAGGACAGTTGGTTAAAGAAGTGTCAAAGTCTAATTGTAGAGGGAACCTGTGAAAGGATTAGACCCAGGACAAAGTGGTGAGGAAGGATTTTCAGAGGCTGAACCTCACTGAGAAAATGAGAAGGGACTGGGAGTTGTGGCGATTTGCTGTACTTAAGAAGACATGTTATTCTAAGTAAAATTATGGTCATCCATACTTACAGGCATGTCTTTTGCAGATACTGGTGCCACGTAAAATGCACTTGCACTGGTGCCGTGTAATATGCACTTGTCCAGTGCTGCATGGAGGCACATAAAAAGCACTCAGCTCACTCTATAAAGTGGTTGGCATTAGGAAGAGCATCCCACCTTAGAAACCATATCACAACAGACAAATTGGAGTCTGGCCAGCTCCTGTCAAACCATCTAACCCATGCCAGCATGGAAAACATGTTGAACGATGATGATATATATATTTTATATATATACTTACATACATATGTATATGTGTATGACTGACTCCCATGCTGGTGGCACGTAAAAGGCACCATTCGAGTGTGGTTGTTGCCAGTGCCACCTGACTAGCTCCCATGCCGGTGACACATAAAAAGCATCATTCAAATGTGGTCGATGCCAGTACTGCCTGAGTGGCATGTAAAAAGCACCCACTACACTCTTAGAGTGGTTAGCGTTAGGTAGGGCATCCAGCTGTAGAAACATTGTCAGATCAGATTGGAGCCTGGTGCAGCTGCCTGGCTTGCCAGTCCTCAGTCAAACCATGCAAGCAGACACTAAACGATGATGATGATGATGAATTAACCCTCTAGCATATTCTACCAGTTTTATGTTCAAACCAGCCAGGTCCAACTGCTGACACCTACCATGCCATATTACTGTACAAATATTCAATCACCTCACCAAAATCTCAAAGCTACAACATAATGCATGATTAACTCAGAATAGTGTAAACAAATAAGCATTACATCAGAATTCTAAAGGATTAAATATTATTAGGGATTGTATAAAAACGTATCTTGTATATTGCACAAGTATGACCAATTTAGTTGTATGCTGTCAACTTAATGTGACTGTCCCATGAAGGGAATAATACTACTGTTGTTTAGACCTAGGAAGCTGCACTGCTTCCTGTCAGCCTTGACACATTTCCTGTGTCCTTATGTTTACAAGGGGGAGACAAGCACCTCCACCCAGCTAAGCCTGCATCCAGAGACATGTTTCTGAGTCTTTGCTTGTCATCAGTCTGTAGTAGCCCCCTTGTAAATATAAGGACACAGGAAATGTTTCAAGGCCGACAGGAAGTGGTGCAGCTTCCTAGGTCTAAACAACAGTAGTATTATTCCCTTCAGGGGACTGTCACATTAAGTTGACAGCATACAACTACTTCATCATATCACTACTGTATAAATCTCTCTGAGAGATTTAGAAATGTATTATTTCTAAATATGACCAATTTATTACAAAAAATCTTATGTGGATTAACTACAGTACTTTCTTTTTTTAAATCTGGCATTTATTCTCTCAGTCTCTTTTGTTGGACTGCTAAGTTATGGGAAACATAAACACAACAACATTGGTGAAGGACAAGCAGTGGTGAGGGACAAACACAGACACACACACACACACACATACACGATGGGCTTCTTTCAGTTTTCTTCTACCAAATTCATTCACAAGGCTTTGGTCAGCCTAGGGCTATAGTAGAAGACACTTGGCGAAGGTGCCATGCAGTGGGACTGAACCATGGAACCATGTGGTTGGGAAGCAAACTTCTTACCACACAGCCTACACTAAAATACTTTGTATAGAATGACACTGTACTATATTGTTTTTGTTGCCTTCATTGTCATCATCGTCATCATCATCATCATCATCAGTTGTGGTATGTTGATGTCATGTCTCAGGTGATCCAGATCATTCGACTTGCTGCTGTTGCTGCTCTATTTCATTACCTTTTGTAACAAAAGACTACATATTGTATTTTGTTTTGTGTGTGTGTGTGTGTGTGTAGCAATGTGTGGAATGTTAATCATGTTGCTGGAATGTCTGCTTCAAATCATGAACTTATTTTTCACTTTCTGTTGTTTTTCTTCTTCGCCTTTTGTTTCTTTAAAATTCTTATCATTTTGATTGTTCTTTTCTGAGGTGAAATAATAATAATCATCATCATCATCGTTTGACGTCCGTTTTTGGTGCTGGCATGGGTTGGACAGTTTGACTGAGGTCTGGAGAGCCAGTGGATGCACCAGGTTCCACTCCAATCAGGCAATATTTCTACAGCTGGATGCCCTTCCTAACGTCAACTACTCTGAGAGTGTAGTGTGTGCTTTATACGTGCCACCAGCACAGGAGCCAGCCAGGGGGCCCTGGCATTGATCACGTTTGGATAGCACTTTTTACATGCCACTGTCACAGGGGCCAGTCAGGGGTTACTGGTATCACCCACGTTCAGGTGGTGCTTTTTACATGCCACCAGCACGGGAGCCAGTCAAGGCTATGATATTGGTTATACTTGACTCAACAGGTCTTCTCAAGCATATCATATCACCCGACACATCAGGGTTTCGCAAAAACACCAGAACAGGACAAATTTTTCTGGAGAACATTATTTTTCTTTGTGGTTGGGTCGTTGATGACCTCTTTTTAGCATATTAGATGTCCACCTAGTGGTCATCCCTTATACACATGTAATACAATTTTTTCTGAATTTTCAGATTTTTTTATATGTTAGGCCACTTGGTTTTAAATTGAATTAATA
>NC_068983.1:43926733-43927394 GCF_001194135.2 Octopus bimaculoides | reverse complement strand
ATATATACATATGTATATATGAAGTAATCTGAGCATGGATGAGCTAGGTTTCTGTATGAAATCGACAAAACTTTAAGTTGCATGGAACCAGATCAAACTGTTTTAAATAATAATAATATATTTATGTAGCTTGACCGATCCAGGGACTGAACTGACGCCCACTAGATAAACAACTACACTCGATACTTGGCCCTTAGTCTGTGCTAATATTCTCTATGCCATTGTTTCCTATGACAATAAAAACCCTGATGATGAGGACACTAAGCTAGATATATCAGCGTTACATTAATGAAAATTCCTCCTCTCAAGAATCCAGATCAAAATAACAGTCTGCTGCTTAGAGCTCTCGTGGTTCTGATAATCGACACCTCTCACTCATTAGGTCTCTGTTTCTCTTTGTATCCTGACAGAAAAAAAGTAGGCACTGTCTTTATGGTGTTCAACAATAACACCCGACAGATGTTGGATGTTGTTTTTAAGGATGTGGCACAAGAGAATACAAAGGTATAACCTAATATCAATCCTCCTCATCATCATCATCGTCGTTTAATGTCCGCTTTCCATGCTAGCATGGGTTAGACGATTTGACTGAGGACTGGTGGACCAGGTGGCGACACCAGGCTCCAATCTGATTTGGCAGAGTTTCTACAGCTGGATGCCC
>NC_068983.1:43923116-43926723 GCF_001194135.2 Octopus bimaculoides | reverse complement strand
GGACCAGGTGGCGACACCAGGCTCCAATCTGATTTGGCAGAGTTTCTACAGCTGGATGCCCTTCCTAACGCCAACCACTCCGAGAGTGTAGTGGGTGCTTTTACATGCCACCGGCATGAAGGCCAGTCAGGCGGTACTGGCAACGGCCACACTCAAAATGGTGTTTTTTATGTGCCACCTGCATTGGAGCCTGTCCAGTGGCACTGGCAATGACCTCGCTTGAATGTTTTTTGATGTACTACCGGCACAAGTGCCAGTAAGGCGATGCTGGTAACGATCACACTCAAATGGTACTATTTACGTGCCACTGGCACGGAAGCCACACAGTGCTCTTAGTGCTCCATTGGCACAAGTGCCAGTCATTGAATTTCAATTTCACTTGCCCCAACAGAAGAATGTGAACAAGTGAATGCATGATGAGAAAAAATATTGTTAAATTTCAAAACATGCTTAGAACTTTCTCTCTCTTTCTCTCACTCCTTTTCTCTCTCTTTCACTTCCTATCACTCTCTTTCTCTCTTTCTCCACCTCTCTCTCAACCTCATTCTCACTCCTCCCTCTTGCACTCCTATCCCTCTCACACTCCCCTCCTCACACTCCCCTCCCTCTCACACTCCCTTCCCTCTCACACTCCCCTCCTTCTCACACTCCCCTCCCTCTCACACTCCCTTCCCTCTCGCACTCCCCTCCATCGTACACTCCCATTCCTCTCACTTCTATCCTCCCCTCTCACTTCCCCTCCTCCAACTCCCTCTTTTCCTCCCCTCTCTTCCCTCTCTCTCTCTTGTGAAATCTTCATGTCTAAGTGTTTACAGTGATGCCATCCATCACTGCTCATCATAAAGAAATAAAACAGATTGAAACAGCTGAATGCAAAACAATCTTTTACACTCTTCAACTATTGTCCCTGTTTCTTCTGTGAAATATCATTTAAAAGCATTCTTTAAAAAAATAAACATAGAAAATTTCATCCAGAGAATGAGATTGAAAGCCTACATCTTTGATAAGAGAGAACCAGGTACAGATGGGTAAGATTAGAATGGAACCAAGACACTCAAAATCCAGTTCCAAACAAACATCTGGAATTATTTGAAATGGATTTATTTAATCTAATAAAAAATGTCAAGTTCTGGAAACTGAACAACAAATTCCAGAGCCATTTAAAAGAGTAACAAGAATTTCTAGGCTAACCAAGATAAGATATCTATTAATTCTGATAAACACAGAGAAATCTTTATCGTTTAGATTAAAAGAAAAAATGTTTATAAAGATTATTATCTCATTGCATCTCCAGAACATATATGTATAAAAAAATTCCATGTTGATATTTATAATTGTATTAACCTAGAAGTTAAGGATTTCACATCCACTCTCAAAATAGATGACAGCAAAATACACAATCCTCTCTGCTCACCTCATATAACACATCATCATCATCATTTAACGTCTGTTTTCCATGGTGGCATGGATTGGATGGTTTGACAGGAGCTAGCAAGCTAGAGAGCTGCATCAGGCACCAATTGTCTGTTTTCCAATCTCTTGTGGTTGTATCAGTCACTTTCACACATACTCTCTCTCTTTCTCTCTCTCTCCCTCTCACTCTATTTATACTCTATTTTGTTACCCTCCTGTTCCCCTCTCACTAGTACTCTATATTATTTTCTCTTGTATCACCTCATACTGTGGTCCTTTCTCCTGTATCACCCCCTTGATCTGATTTTTCTCTATTATTCCTTCTTGAACATGTTGCTTTAACTCAACCTCCTCACCAACAACTCTCATGCAGCTCTCTGACATTCTTTTCTCTTTAATTATACCTTCTACTTTCTCTCCCCACTCACTTCTAATATTCTGGTCTTTTTCCATTACTCTTTCTTCTATCATGCTTCCACTTTAGCTCTCCTCTCACCTAGTTGTTGAGTGAAAGGAATGAATGACAAAGTACAACACAAAGACGTCTCTCTTTAGCCTTGCTGGAAGTGGGAGTCACTTTAGTGCATATGATGCAGAGCACAGAGGTGTCTTTGGTTTTACTTGAGACATGGCAACCTCTGTAGTGATGGTGCTATGATAAAATGCAGCCCAGTGCACTCTGGAAAGTGGCTGGTGTTAGGAAGGGCATCCAGTTGAAAAACTACACCCACAATGTAACACACAAGTAAGATGTTGTCTTCTACTCATCTGGAAGAATAATAACTCCAAATAAGATTTGGTTCAGACCATAATGATCTGTCCAACTTGTCATGAAAAGCAGGCATGATGATGGTGGTGACAATGATGATGATGAAGACAATGATGATGATGATGATGGTGACAATGATGATGATGAGTTAACCAATGGAAGGAATAACACTTAAACAAATTAATTATGCAAATTTATGAAAGGAAATTTTGAATGGATTATTTTATTCAGAAAATTTTTGTTGTTGTTTAACCCCGGGACAGTCAACACCTAACAGATCTTTCATCAGAATGCTTGAGGGACAATTGGCTATGATTTCTATCAAGTTCAGGGAACATAGTTCTAATGCTGGTTTACTTCTTTAAGGAATTCCTGATCATTTTAACAACCACAAATTACACTGTCATGCATGCAAGCACACACACACACACACACACACACACACACATACACACACGCGCACCATCATCATCATTATCATTACCAACATCATTTAACATCCCTGTTCCATGCTGGCATGGTTGGACTGGGGGCTCATACAGAAACATATATATACATACATGCATATATGTGCATGTGTGTGTGTATATAAAAACAAAATGAAAATAGAGGTAATTATGTATAAAAGTATGTCCTGCAAAGAACATCACTTTGAAATCCATTTTCTCCATTGCAAAAGATTCTAAGATTCTTTTGTTTTCCTAAATATTTCCTCTTTAACCCATTCCTTATTCGGCAACAAATTAACATAATACAGCAGAACATTTCTGGCTCATTACAAATCAATTTCTTTAACGAGAGAAACAAATGACAATTATATTTACATATATGTATAACTAATGACACACATAATTAGTAAAATGGATGGTTATAGCTTTTACACGTGTACGATGTTATAGACATTTTGTTTTATTTACACAGTATGTGGCTTAGAATATACCAAGACACAGTCTTTGGCACAGCAGGTATAGTATTAGTTTCGAATTTTGGCACAAGGCCAGCAATTTATGGTGGGGGTATTAGTTTAGCTACATCCATGCTGTTGGAAGGTAGGTTTAGAGAGGGCGCAGGCCAAAACTATGTGTCCTTCCCCTCCATTGGTCAGTTGAAGCTTAGATAGTGTCACATGACAGTTAGCTGGTGCTGGCTGCTGGAGCCTACTGGAGAGTATTTAAAGGGAATTTGGTGGGATGGTCATTCACCCACTGACATTCGTTGAAGCTGCATCCAAAGAACAAAAGGCCAAAGAAAAAGAGAGAAAGGAAAAATGCATTTGACTGTAGAGCTGAAGATCCTTCAAAAGGTGGGGAGGTGCCATGTTGAAAATGGTAGAGGAGTAGGGGCTGAAAACAGACATGGTTCCTCTTGATGTCTTAAGCCACTGGATCCTATAAAGGAGCTGTTGAGGTAGTGAACCACGGAACT
>NC_068983.1:43918297-43918721 GCF_001194135.2 Octopus bimaculoides | reverse complement strand
TATCATGGGATACTATGGGTGATTGTTTATAAACAATATTGTTATGTTGTATAAAGATAAAATTTAAGATTATCAAAAATGATATAACCAAAATACATAAAACGTGTATATATACCAATTTTCAACAGTAAAAAGGGAAGATTACATAGAATCAGTTTAATATTCATTCATGTACTTAATTTATTACTTATTAAATAGCACCATTTGAGCGTAATCGTTACCAGCGTTGCCTCTAGCACTTGTGCTGGTGGCATGTTAGAAAATCATTTGAGCGAGGTCGTTGCCAGTGCCGCTGGTCTGGCTCCCATGCAGGTGGCACGTAAAAAACACTTTTTTGAGCGTCACCATTGCCAGTACCATGTGACTGGCCCTTGTCGTGCCAGTGGCACGTAAAAGCACCCACTACACACTCGGAGTGGTTGGC
>NC_068983.1:43918077-43918287 GCF_001194135.2 Octopus bimaculoides | reverse complement strand
ACACACACACACACACACACACACATCTGTGTGTGCGTGTACGTGTGCGTGTACGTGTGCGTGTACGTGTGTGTGTGTGTGGAATGACGTGGTTTAGCGATTTAGATGTTGTACTTAAGATCGTAAGATTCTGGATTCGATTCCTGGACCGGTGAATGCGTTGTGTTCTTGAGCAAAATACTTCTATATATGTGAGTGTGTATGTGGGCG
>NC_068983.1:43917186-43918067 GCF_001194135.2 Octopus bimaculoides | reverse complement strand
TATATGTGTGTGTGTGTGTGTATACATATATATATGTATTTGAGCATGATCATTACCATCGTTGCCTTACTGGCACTTGTGCCGGTGGCACATGAAAAATCATTCAAATGAGGTTGTTGCCAGTGCCCTTGGACTGGCTCCTGTGCAGGTGGCACATAAAAAACACCATTTTGAGCATGGCCATTGCCAGTACCGCCTGACTGGCCCTCGTGCCGGTGGCACATAAAAGCACTCACTACACTCTCAGAGTGGTTGGCGTTAGGAACGACATCCAGCTATAGAGACTCTGCCAGATCAGATTGGAGCCTGTTGCAGCCATCTGGTTCACCAGTCCTCAGTCAAATCGTCCAACCAATCGTAAAAATATTAACCATCTTTGGTAATAAAACCGATCTGAAACAAGGAGTTTCATCAGAATGAAAAATAAATAGAGAAGAAAAGCATAGAGAAGAAAAATGGTAAAGTTGAATATGGTTGTAATAATACCATTTTGCTTGTGTGTCTCTTTGGGCCAGTAAGTAAATGGCATTACCATATAACATTGAAAGCAGAAACAGCTGCTAGATGAGATGCAGTCTATTTGCATTGAATTAATAAATAAAAATTGATGTAAGTCAATTGTTGTTCATCAGTACTTCTCCATTTTCTGTTTTCTTTATAATATATATATATCCTGTAAATAATAATAATGGTATATTTTATATAAGCTTAAAGCTTATGGCAATCACCATGCAATGACTAAGGAAAATAGTCTAATAACGGAGCATATAAGCCCTCGACAGAAAAAAGAAGGCTTTCCTATCACACGCGGATAGGAAAACCTTTTTTCTGTCGAGGGCTTATATGCCTCATTATCAGATTATTTTCCTTAGTTATTGCAT
>NC_068983.1:43916028-43917176 GCF_001194135.2 Octopus bimaculoides | reverse complement strand
ATAATATATATATATCCTGTAAATAATAATAATGGTATATTTTATATAAGCTTAAAGCTTATGGCAATCACCATGCAATGACTAAGGAAAATAGTCTAATAACGGAGCATACAAGCCCTCGACAGAAAAAAGAAGGCTTTCCTATCACACGCGGATAGGAAAACCTTTTTTCTGTCGAGGGCTTATATGCCTCATTATCAGATTATTTTCCTTAGTTATTGCATGGTGATTGCCATAAGCTTTAAGCTTATATAAAATATACCATTATTATTATTTACAGAATTTTAAAATATGGCACCGTATAACAAAACCATTCGCACCGAAAGCATATATATATGTAAATGAATGTGAAAAAAAATATATATATAGGCACAGGCATGACTGTGTGGTAAGATGTTTGCTTCCCAACCACATGGCTTTGGGTTCAGTCCTACTGTGTGGCACCTTGGGCAAGTATCTCCTATTACACCTTTGGGCTGAGCAAAGCTTTGTTAGTGGATGAAGTAGACAGAACTGAAAGGAGCCTGTCATATATGTGTGTGTGTCTTTGTGTACGTGTCTTTGTGTACGTGTTTGTCTCCCACCACTGTTTGACAACTAGTGTTGGTTTGTTTACATCTCTGTAACTTAGCAGTTCAACAAACCAGCTCGATATAATAGGTACTGGGGTTGACCCATTTGACTAAAAATGCTTCAAGGTGGTTCCCCAGTATGGCTACAATCAAATGACTGAAACAAGTAAAAGATAAAAGATTTATAAATGTGGGTTGAACAAAGATACCCACCAACATCTCCCAGCCCCAACAACCCATGCCATGGACATTAGATGATGATGATGATGATGATGGTGATATATGTATGTATGATATGTATACACATATGCACACACATATACATACATATATTTGTACATATATGTGTATGTATTTATATATAGATGTACACTTTGCTGTGGAATCTCTAAAGAATTGTGTTAACAAACCCCTCCTCCCGCTATCATATTGCTTCCTTCCTTAAAGACAAAAGAAATGTTCTTCCTAAGAGATTTCACCATTTCTTTTGTTCTCAATCAAAATCACATTGCTTAGATGCATATTTTCTTACAACACACACAAACGTATACATACATACATATATATGTGTGTATA
>NC_068983.1:43909701-43914713 GCF_001194135.2 Octopus bimaculoides | reverse complement strand
TATATAGGGTGTAACAAGTAAACTGGTATAAGTTTCAAATCTATATTCTAATTGTATTTAGAGTATATTTCTAATTGTACAGATTTTGTTGGAGTCTAAATTTTAAATATTACCTTGAATATTCACTTGTACGATTTAGCATTTCAGATTGAACAAACTATGAATGTTAATAAAGAATTAGACCATAGATGTGTAATTGCCAAATTATTCCATGCCAGCTAAATTGCTGGGGAGATTGTTAGAGCCATAAAGTGTGCTAAATCTACTATTTGTAAGAGTTGTATCCAATTTGAAGAAAAGTCAGGATGTTCAAAGAAAGCCTCACTGTCCTCGTAGTGACCAGAAATACACATCTCACTTCTTAACAGGACTTGATTGAGTTGGACCCATCAAAGTTGATAGCAAAGTAAAATGACTGTTTCTAGGGCTGTGAGACAAGACCTCTGCTGGTGACAAAGGGCCTCTCACTCAGAGTAAAAGGCAGACTGTATGACGCATGTGTATGAATAACCATGCTACATGGCAGTGAAACATGGGCCATGACTGCTGAGGACATGCGTAAGCTCGCAAGGAATGAAGCCAGTATGCTCCGGATATGTCAGTGTCCATACTCGACAGAGTGTAAGTACCTCGAGAGAAAAGTTGAACCTAAGAAGCATCAGTTGTGGTGTGCAAGAGAGACGATTGCGCTGGTATGGACATGTGGCGAGAATGGATGAGGATAGTTGTGTGAAAAAGTGCCACACCCGAGCAGTTGAGGGAACCTGTGGAAGAGGTAGACCCAGGAAGACCTGGGATGAGGTGGTGAAGCACGACCTCCAAACATTAGGCCTCTCACCGAGGCAATGACTTGTGACCGAGACCTTTGGAAATATGCTGTGCGTAAGAAGACTCGCCAAGCTAAGTGAGACCATAATCCAAGGCCTCTGTCAGGGGTGTAGCCAGCCCACTTATGCGTACCTTTCCTTCATTGGACATTAAACTCTGCTTGCGAAGACCTGTTGAGGCAAGTGAAATTGAAATCGAACCAAATTCGATGACTGGCACCCATGCCAACGTCTCCTTCATTGGACACTAAACTCGGCTTGTGAAGACCTGTTGGGGCAAGTGAAATTGAAATCGTGATGGCACCTGTACCAGTGTAGTGCTAAGAGCACCTTCTGAGCGTGATTGTTGCCAGAGCAGCTGTTTGGCTTCCATGCCAGTGGCACGTAAATAGCACCATTTGCGTGTGATCATTACCAGCATCGCCTTCCTGGCACTTGTACTGGTGGCATGTGAAAAGACATTCGAGCAAGGTCGTTACCAGTGCCGCTGGTCTGGCTCCTGTGCAGGTGGCATGTAAAATACACCATTTTGAGCGTGGCCGTTGCCAGTACTGCCTGACTGGCTTTCGTGCCGGTGGCACGTAAAAGCACCCACTACACTCTCAGAGTGGTTGGCGTTAGGAAGGGCATCCAGCTGTAGAAACTCTGCCAAATCAGATTGGAGCCTGATGTAGCCATCTGGTTCGTCAGTCCTCAGTCAAATCGTCCAACCCATGTTAGCATGGAATAGGACGGAATCTTCGAATGTATTGGATGTTGTCAAATTGGATGGACCATGCCAACATGAAGGATGGACATTAAATGACGATGATGATGATGATAATGATGATGATGATGATCATCTTTTAATGTCCGTTGTCCATGCTGGCATGGGTTGGATGGTTTGACCAGTGCTGGCAAGCTGGAAGGCAGCACCAGTTTCCAGTCTGATTTGGCAGGTTTTTCTACAGCTGGATGCCTTTCCTAACACCAACCACTCCAAGAGTGTAATGGGTGCTTTTACGTGCCGCCAGCATGGGGGCCATTTGTGTGACACCGGTATCTGCCATGACTGCAATTTTGCTCAGCTTCATGGATCTTCTTCTCAAGCACAACATAATGCCAAATGTCTCGGTCATTCCCTCTGTCAGGCCCAACACTCGAAAGGAACCCACCAGCTTCGCTTCCCTGAGGCCCAATGCTCAAAACGCATGATGATAATAATGATGATGATGATGATGATATATGATGATGATGATAATGAAAATGAGGACGATGATGACATGACTTCTACTAGTGATGTCATTCATAAAGTCAAGGTATCATTACCTTAGTTGTATGAATGACATTGCAGAAATACCACCACTGCCACCACCACCACCACCACCATCATCACCACCACTACTAATAACAACAACAAAAATTCAGTATGAAATGTGAATGAATGTAACATTATATACACAGAAATACTTGTAATTTCTACAACAGTTTTAATGATTTGGCACATTTTAGTCTGAAACACTTCTGTCTTGTCTCTCTCAGGTTTCCTCACTTAGAACAAACTATTCAAAGCCTCAATATGGTCATTTAGTATGCTAGAAATAGCACCCTTAATCTCTCTCAAATCGCAACATATATTTCGGAAATGACACATTGGGCAACATATTTCTAAGTATTCATTGTTTAAATCAGGGTTTGTTAAAATAATCAATATTAACCCCCTGGTTAGCAGTCCTTTGTGGCTATGCAAGGAGTTTGGCTCTGTGGTAAGTAGCTTGCTTACCAACCACATGGTTCTGGGTTCAGTCCCACTGCGTGGCACCTTGGGTAAGTGTCTTCTACTATAGCCTTGGGCCGACCAAAGCCTTGTGAGTGGATTTGGTAGACGGAAACTGAAAGAAGCCCGTCGTATATATATATATATATATATATATATATATATATATATATATATATATATATATATGTATGTGTGTACATGTTTGTGTGTCTGTATTTGTCCCCCCAACTTCGCTCGACAGCTGAGGCTGGTGTGTTTACATCCCAGTAACTTAGCAGTTTGGCAAAAAGAGACCAATAGAATAAGTACTAGGTTTACAAAGAATAAGTCCTGGGGTCGATTTGCTAGACTAAAAAGGCGGTGCCCCAGTATGGCCGCAGTCAAATGACTGAAACAAGTAAAAGAGTAACTGAAACGATTTTGGGCCATAAGGGTTGTGAATTATTAGCAAACCAGACCTAGAAGATTCTGGGTAATTTAAGGCTAAAACTCATTAATTTACAGCCAAATATTGATGCAATATTAACTTGTATTCACCAGACATATATTTTGTTGGCGTGGCTGTGTGGTAAGAAGTTTTCTTCCCAACAACAATGTCGCAGGTTTAGTCCTACTGCATGGCACTTTGGGCAAGTGTCTTCTACAACAGCCTCATGCCAACCGAAGCCTTGTGAGGGATTTGGTAGATGGAAACTGAAAGAAGCCCTGTCATATGTATGTGTGTGTCTTTGTCCCTCACCATGGCTTGACAATTGATGTTGGTGTGTTTATGTCCTCATAACTTAGCAATTCGTCAAAAGAGACTGACAGAATAAGTACCCGGCTTAAAAAGAAATATTTCCTGGGGTCGATTTGTTTAGCTAAAATTCTTCAAAGCAGTGTTACAGCATGGCCATAGTCTAATGACTGAAACAAGTAAAAAAAAATAGAAAGATACATCACTATAACAGAACTGAATTTTTATTGTTCTTTGTCAATTTTGTTAAGTATTTCCATTAAATTTCTTTAGAAATTTCTTATTAAGAAGTGGTAATGACAAAACAGAAACAATTATTGTTTTGAAAAAGAAGAAATTTTTTTAATAAGTTATCCTTTTTAATTTTATGATAGAAGTTTATAAGATGGGGATGAAAAATCATTCATAGATACCCTCTAGCCTCTGGTCTACAAGTGTGTTGTCTCATCTCTACATTTTTCTCTACTACTATAATGGCCTCTGCTTCTCAGACCCTATTAAGTTCATGTCATCCCTCCACCTCAAAAACAAAAGGATCTGTGATATTTATCCTGGCTTTTTGAGGTCGTCTGTGATAGCATTGGTGTGAAGGTGTATAGATTCTTATCCTTTCCTTACACAAAATTAGTACCATGGAGAGGAGAGACCTGCTGCATGGACATGCAGCTGTTGATCCTTACAACCAATTTTTTTTTTCCTAATGAAACTCCTTTGATTTAAATTCTCTCAAATGGATCCCCCATAACCATTCGATGTTTAAAAAAATCTTATTATATCTTTATAATTAGTTATTATACAGAATGCTAGCATGGAAGGCGAACGTTAAACGATGATAACGACGACGAGGATGATGACAAGTATAACCGATTTATTGGACATAATTTTTAACAACCAAATCTTATATGGGTCCCTAAGCGTTATATGAACCTCGCTTGAGAACCACTGCTTTGTACAAACATTTTCCAGGTCTACTCCCTTGAAGGGAACGTTGTAGTTGAAAATCCAAGGGAAGCAGTGGTGTACGTCTGCCGTGAATTCCCATATCTTTATTTTCTTCACTATATCTTTTATGCCCAACGAAGGCAACTGCCTGTCACACATGTACCTTCGATGAGTTGTAGTACAAATAATACAAAAGCCAGATGCAATGTTCATAGCTGGAAAATCTTTGAATGTTTGTCTGCTCGATCAGGACTTGGGTTAAATGACAACATGCAAACTGGTTCTATAGAAAGTGTTTCAAGAATTTACGAACTCATGTATTTGTGTTATATAGTTACAATTTGATTCAGGGAAAACACTGAACTGTAGTTAAAAGATGCATTTATAATCATTCTTATAAAAGGCTGAAAGCCCGGCTTTTTTCTCGTTAGTGATAATCAGTCCATGGGAGATAACTCTGGGTCACACAACAACAACAAGAGTCAAGACTATTGAAAAGGTTGCAAGACGCAACGAAAATTTTAGGAAAATAAAAATAAGAAATAAGTGGAAATTTTACCGGTGAGTGTGTTAATTATAAGGCACAAAAAGAAAATTACTCTCCCCAGACACAACAGAATGTGCCTCAACATACGAACTCACATAAAGAATCTTGCAAACCAAATCCAAAAACGAAAAACGACGACAAAGTTTACAGGAAATTATGGCAACTTGTTATATGTAATAATAATAATAATAATATATATAT
>NC_068983.1:43908428-43909568 GCF_001194135.2 Octopus bimaculoides | reverse complement strand
AACAAGAGTCAAGACTATTGAAAAGGTTGCAAGACGCAACGAAAATTTTAGGAAAATAAAAATAAGAAATAAGTGGAAATTTTACCGGTGAGTGTGTTAATTATAAGGCACAAAAAGAAAATTACTCTCCCCAGACACAACAGAATGTGCCTCAACATACGAACTCACATAAAGAATCTTGCAAACCAAATCCAAAAACGAAAAACGACGACAAAGTTTACAGGAAATTATGGCAACTTGTACGACGGACAAAACGCTTCACGGCATTTCTTCGGCCCTTTTACGTTCTGAGTTCAAATCCCGCCGTAATCAAGTGTCTTTTGTTCTTCGAGACCGATAAAATAAAATACTAGTCAAGTACTGGGTTCGTGGATATCGATTTACACTCCCCTCAAAATCAGAATCCTTGTGTCAAAATTAGAAAGTTTATATTATCGACAGTGAAATAAAACACAAAGCAAAATATTGAGTTGAGTAAAGGGAGACAACTTTTCAGAGCTTGAGTTTTCCTTTCACTCGATTCCAATTTAGTTTCAACGTTCCAGATTTTGGGGAGTAACGTCAGCGATGGGTACTTCACTCTGCTAGAAATAGCAACTAAGTCTCCCGCAAACCATGCAGATTTAGCTTCAAAGAAAAGATACATTAAATAATAGTTTCAGACGAGCTATTCTAAGGGAAGAGGTAAGACGATTACATTGACCTCGATGATCACCTGGTGCTTATTTTTTCGCCCCTGATTGGATGAAAGGCAAAGTCGACCTCGGTGGAATTTGAACGCAGAACGTAAAGAATTGGAAGAAATGCTGCTAAGCATTTTATAGAGATGCATTAAATGATGTAGTCCAAGATAGACGGAGTGTTGGATCATTTATATCTTTTATCTTTTACTTGTTTCAGTCATTAGACTGCGGTCATGCTGGGGCATCGTCCTGAAGAATTTTCGTCGAACGAACCAAGACTTTTCTTATTTTTTAAAGCCTGATACTTATCCTATCAGTCGTTTTATGTCGAACCGCTAAGTTACATACCAACACCGGCTGCTAAGCGGTGGTGGGGAACAAACACAGACGCAGACACACATACTCTCTCTTTCTCTCTCTCTCAAACACGCGCGCGCGCACACACACACACACACAC
>NC_068983.1:43898435-43900688 GCF_001194135.2 Octopus bimaculoides | reverse complement strand
GGAATGTTTCTGATTGTAACCTGGAATTGATACAACAACGATGACGCCACTACCACCACCACCACTACCACGTTCTGAGTTCAAATTCAGCCGAGGTCGACTTTGCCTTTCATCCTTTCGGGGTCGATAAAATAAGTACCAGTGAAACCGACTCATTCCCTCCCGCAAAAGTGCTGCCCTTGTGGCAAAATTTGAAACCATTATTATTATTATTATTATTATTATTATTATTATTATTATTATTATTATTATTATTATTATTATTATTATTATTATTATTATTATTAAGGCGGCGAGCTGGCAGAAACGTTTCCACGCCGAGCGAAATGCATAGCGGTATTTCGTTTGTCGCTACGTTCTGAGTTCGAATTCCGCCGAGGTCGACTTTGCCTTTCATCCTTTCGGGGTCGATAAATTAAGTACCAGTTGAGTACTGAGGTAGATATAATTGACAAACCTCCTCCTCCAAATTCCAGGCCTTGTGCCTAAAATAGAAAGGGTTATTAACATCAACAACAACAACAACAATGACGATGACGACGACGACATCAATGACACTACCTCCATCCCAACCAGTAGCCATTAAATTGTATTAATGCCAAAAGCCTACAACAAACGTCTAGTAAGAAATTTCTAGATCGTGCCCCAACTTCAAAGTTTCTTTTGCTAAATGAAATAACGATATAATGTGAGAACTGGTAATGCTATGATGATCAGGTTATTAGTGCTACAATTAACTCATGTGATTTGATTTACAATCTATAAGTTGATTGTGAATCGAATTAAATGTCTGAAGAAGTGAACTGGCTCTGAATTTATGATATAATATTGCATAATACTAATGTTTAATATGAAATAATTGGTAATTGTTCATCGAAATGTATGTAACTTTCTCTACAGCCGTCAAAATTCAATTCTTCGGAAGGGACCTTAGCCCAGTGCTGGTCTAAGGCACAAACATATTCGGTAGTTGTCCGTAGTGGGGTTGGTCACGGGTCCATGGGCTCAATTCTGTTCTATGTATGTTTGGTTTACTGTCAATAAATAAATTCTATAGGACCCAACGCATTGTTTTGTACAGGGGCTTATAATGTTGTTTAGCCCTGTCCATCTCACAAGTTTTAGGGCTCGAGGGCTTGAGACATGAGTCTTACTCCAGATCAAACCCAGATCAAAAATGGTCGGGTTGTTAATCCATGCCAGGTATTAATTCAAATAGTTATAACTTTTTTTATTCCTTGTTTGTCCATCGCCTCAGTGATATTCCCTATATCACTGGAGCAACCAGGGAAATAACACCATGGAGCCTTAAACGCGCCGAGACTACACTGAATCGGGTCTCCATGGGTGATGGGAGGATTTCCATATTTATTTGTCCTTTGCCGTTTCCCGTTAATCGCTTCCGTGTTCCAATCTCGCCCTCTCTACCTCTCGTTGCTCACTTATATTCTACTTCCTCTCCTTCTTCTCCCTCTGCTACTCTTTCTCCCTATCCCTCGCTGGTCACATGTGTCCAGTTGCCATTTCTTTTCGGTCTCTGACCACCTAAGCTTCGCACGCACTTCTTCGCCTCTTCAGTTCGTGCTTCACAGCGTTCAATATACGCACACTTCTCCACGTCTGGCTGTACAGCCTTTTTGTTTGTTTATTTTACCGTTTCGTTTTCCTGTCGTGTTTTCCGTCCGCCACTATCCTCCAGGAAAAAAATTTAATGTGTTCGTGGGAAGAGCCATTTTAACGATGCGTCCTGCCCTAACTCATCGAAACGCCAGTGTTTTAATGGTGGCAGCTGATGAAGGATATGTTCTCTATGTGGCTTGCTTGTTTTTTGTACCTTGTATATCATTTTGTCTATGTTTTTTTGCAACGTCATGTACCCAGATATGTATCTATATGTACATGTAGATGAAGGTATGTACATACATGTACATATATATGCATATACTCATATATTGTTTGTATCACACAATCGAACGCACGCGTTACCTTTACAAGTAAGTTTTGAACTTTATTTTTCTCTCTATCTCTGTATTTATCTCCCCCTCTCATTCTTCCCGCTACTGTTCTTCGCCTCTCCCTGTCACTACAATCTCTCTCTCTCTCTCTATTTCTCGTTGCTCGTCCTTCACCTCTCCCCGTCACTACTATGTATCTATATGTACATGTAGATGAAGGTATGTACATACATGTACATATATATGCATATACTCATATATTGTTTATATATATATATATATATATATATATATATAT
>NC_068983.1:43896565-43898168 GCF_001194135.2 Octopus bimaculoides | reverse complement strand
TATATATATAGGAAAATTGAATAAGGAGACGAACACTCGGGATGCTGTTGAACCATTTCTCTTAGAAACTTAGCCCTTTATGTAACAGACAAACTAACTTCACACGCATATACACACACGCGCATACACACACGCACACATACACATTCACACATACACACACTTTCGCTCGATCTCTCTTCCTATTTCTCGCTCTTAGACAAAGGTCAAAGGCTTCGAACCTTTAGATCTTTCACTCCTTAGGAATTAGTTGATCCTCTTTATGAACTTCCTTCTAAATAACCATTTTTTGTTCGACTCTGGTTGATTCTTTGACGTAATCCACGGAAATGAACTGGAATGGAGATAAAATTATATTTATGGTTTAGTGGAGGGACGTGGAATCATGATATAGGTTCATATAAATTGTTGGTTGGCTCGTTGGTTGGTTTAGAGAGAGAGAGAGAGAGAGATAGTGTGAAAGAGAGGGAGCGAGAGAGTGTGAGAGAGAAAGAGTGTGAGAGAGAGGGAGATAGAGATAGTGTGAAAGAGAGGGAGTGAGAGAGGCAGAGAGAGAGAGAGAGAGGGAGAGAGATAGTGTGAAAGAGAGGGAGCGAGAGAGGGAGAGAGAGAAACAGAGGAGAGAGAGTGTGAGAGAGAGGGAGCGAGAGAGAAAGAGAGTATGAGAGAGGGAGCGAGAGAGAGGGAAGGAGAAATAAAGAGTGTGAGAGAGAGGGAGGGAGAAATAAAGAGAGGAGAGAGAGGGAGGGAGAAATAAAGAGAGGAGAGAGAGGGAGGGAGAAATAAAGAGAGGAGAGAGAGGAAAAGAGAGAGAGAGAGAGTGTATGTGAGAGAGAGAGGGAGCGAGAGAGGGAAAGAGAGAGAGAGAGAGAGAGAGAGAGATAGATAGAGAGAGAGAGAGTTAGAGAGAGAGAAGTGAGCGAAGGGAAACGAGAAGGATGGGGGAAAAAAGAAATGCGGATTAGATTTCAGCATATGTTGTGTTTCGTGATTATGTTGACAATGATTATAATGATGGTGATGGTAACGGTGGTGGTGATGACGACAATGACGACGACGATGATGTTGATGATGGTGTCGGCGGCGTTTGGTGGTGTTGCTATAACAAATCAGTTGGTTGTGTGACACCCACCTGATTTAATACAAACCCTGCAAAGCCGTCCTCATTTTTGACTTCCACAGACTTTTTTTTTATGTATGCTCTACCTTTTGACTCCATCGTTAGTGAAGGAGCATGGCCCACTGGTTAGAGGTACCGGGTTCATTGTTCTGAAGTCACGGGGTTCGACTCCTGGGTAGGGTGGAGCGTTACGTCATGAGCGATGCACACACACACACACACACACAGTCCCATTGTGTGCATGTTCTAGATCAGGGGTTTTCAAACTATGGTCCGCGGACCACAGGGGGTCCGCAAGGACAAGACAGGGGGTCCGTAGATAGCAAATACTTTTTATGGGAAATTTGATTTTATATATGTTTTTTAACCGAAATCTTTTAATTGACAATAGACCTATTTGTTAAATAGTGTTAAATAACTAAATGTAAAAATATATGTTATTTTAAGCAAATATTTATGTATAAATTTCATAAGCGTTTATAA
>NC_068983.1:43890555-43895916 GCF_001194135.2 Octopus bimaculoides | reverse complement strand
ATACCGCTAAGCATTTCGCCCGGCGTGCTAACGTTTCTTATTTCTTTACTACCCACAAGGGGCTAAACATAGAGGGGACAAACAAGGACAGACAAAGGGATTAAGTCGATTACATAGACCCCAGTGCGTAACTGGTACTTAATTTATCGACCCTGAAAGGATGAAAGGCAAAGTCGACCTCGGCGGAATTTGAACTCAGAACATAACGGTAGACGAAATACCGCTAAGCATTTCGCTTGGCGTGCTAACGTTTCTGCCAGCTCGCCGCCTTTATGCTCACCTCTGCCACATAGCCGTTACACTATCCACATAGCTGTTACACTATCCACATAGCTGTTACACTATCCACATAGCCGTTACTCTCAAGCGAATAGGACACGGTAGCAATACCATGCAGTCGCTAATTGTTCTGGGGGCCTATATAGTTAGGAGCAGACACAGACAATACCTCTCAGCTATCTTACTGTTGATCTTGCGCAGTGGTTTTCTGTTAAACCTTATGTGCAACAAATTGGTTATACATGTACACAATACACAATTTAACGATTTTTAAAACATAATTCCTAATAATATTTAATTATAAAAACACGAGTTTTTTTTTAAACCTCAAGTGGCTAGTGGATTGGGGTCTAGTATAATAAAATAGGGATCAAAGAGGTCTATAGGCAAAAACCGGCCGAGGACTACTCTGATCTAGCGAAACATCGCGAATGAATAGTTCAGCGCGACTCGTCACCTAGGTCGGGTGAATCGCTAACGGTCCTCTCCAACGTTCCACTAGATGAAGGGTAAAGGGGCCGAAATGGTTTCTATATCTACTCGGGACTACATGAGTACCCAAAACAATTAACCAAACATGGTGCTTGCAACCAAGTCATATTCGACTGAAGGTGGTGGCGACGGGGTTTTTTTTTGACACCAATTCCTCAAACATTCCTTGGTTTGTTTTGTGTTATTTCATTAAGTAATATGACACCTAATAAAAATGTTTTAAAAGTTCTTCTATGTTGTAACAATTTCAGGTTGTTGACATTCATCGAAGAACTTTGGGTGGGTGTTGATGACCGAAACGGTATGTAGAACGACATCCTGTAAGAAAGAAACGGTGGAAAATGTTTTCATCAAAGACAGGATGGTCAAGACTGGAACCTCGATGATAACTGACCCGAGACCTAATTTCAACGTTGATGACTTTCTCCCAACGTCTTCCTGGGGGAAATGGTAACATGGTAGTTATGTGGGTTAAGTCTAGGAGACCGGTTCAATTTCAGAAAGAACCACTGCATTTTCTTGCCCACAATGACAGGATGGTCACAAGTGGAACGTCTTCGATTTATGGCTTTGCTCAATGACTTGCACCTTCGATGCTATACTTGAGATAAAGCAGAGAACGAACTATTCATTTAGAAGTAACGACCACATCTCCCTCAAATAGCATCTACCTGTGTTATGTATGTATGTATATATGGATGAGCCAACGAGGGACGCCTTTGCATGATAAGTCAGCTTAATAGAAATAACAGCAAAATATCTCTCTCACATAACACCCTTCTGTATTATGTATGTATATATTCGCGAGCTTATAACGAACTTCTCTGCATACGTTCGGAATGACACCTACGGTTTATTCTGCCTTGGATCATCTTGGTGATTTTTTGAGTGTTATTTAGTTGGTCAACAGCGGGCAAGAAAGTTTGCCGAATGATCGGAGGAAGTTGAAGTCAGAAATTCGCTTGTACGAGACACCTTTAACGTTCTTGAACATCTTGTGATCAATCACGTGACAAGCTGTGTCTTCTGTGTCGTTGATATTGACATACATGTACCACGACTCTGTAGCATTCGGGTTTTGATCTTTACAGAAGGGCTCGAGCATCTAAGTGCTGTAACAAAACATCATTGGCAAAATTAGTCCATCGAATCAAGGTCCACCTAAGAATAATAAGGAAACCTATCTCTTTGTGATTTCTAGCCTCTTGTTGAACGATTTAGTCCAGAATTATGATGAAGACGAAGAGTACCAACATGTCCTTGACGGAGCCCAGTCTGCAATTCGAACACTTTAGTTTCACCGACCAGTTTCACCATTCGTGGCTCTGATGGCCAGGAGTAATCAAGTACGTGCTATGTCTTCAAGATCCTGAACATTTTCCCCAGAGGAATTGAAGCATGAAATGATTTCGTGAAATCGACAAAGGCCAAAATAGCGGGCAGGCATGGGTACACTGGGCAGTTGCTCCGGGATCTAAAGGGTCTGGAGACCCGATTCTAATCTATGTATGCTATGGTTTGCTGTCAATAAATAAATACTACAGGGTCCGGCTCATTGATGTGTCCAAGGGCTTCATTGGTATAAGGGCTCACTTTTGATCTATGTATGTTGCGGTTTCCTGTCAATACTATAGAATCCGGTGCACTGATTTGGCTGGTAGTCTCACTGATATAGGGGCCCAATTCTGATCTAGGGGCCCGACACTGATCTAGGGCCCAACATTGATCTAGGGCCCAACTCTGATCTAGGGGCCCAACATTGATCTAGGGGCCCAACACTGATCTAGGGACCCAACACTAATCTATGTATGATGTTGTAGGCTGTCAATAAATTAATGCAACAAGGTCCAGTGAGTCTTAGCGGTTCAACACAAAAGATCGATGGGATAAATACCAGATTAAAAAAGTATTGATGCTGATTTGTTCGACTAAGCTCTTCAAGCCAGTGCTCCAGAATGACAATACTATAATAGATATTTGGCTGTTATTTCCAGGAACGTGAGCAACCACGTACAGGATTTTCCCATTGGTTCGTTCCCTCCATAAATATGTGCCTTTTAAGTTGAAATCATAGAGAGCCAGTTTAATAACATCCTTGCGGTATTTAATTCAAAAATACAGTAGAAAAAAAAAAAAAAAGAAGCTTTTAGCACGAGTGGGGTTCGAACCCACGCGGACACTTGTCCATTGGAACTTAAGTCCAACGCCTTAACCACTCGGCCATCGTGCTACTGATGAAAGCGAGTTGATAAAATAGAAGTGACATTGATTTGCTCGGAGGTCAATAATACTGCTAAGGCGGTCCTGCATGTAGGTTCTAATCTACCACTTCTGAAAGGATGTCTTTGTGAATGTATTTGCGACCCTCTCCTACTCGAAAAGCGGTGATGGGTTGTTTACGTCCCTGCAACTTAGTGGTTCGGCAAAGAGACCGATATAATAAGTACCGTAGTTCAATGACTAAAAGAACGAAATGTGTATGTGTGTGTGTGTGTGTGTGTACATACACACACACACACACACACACACACCCACACCCACACATGGTGCAGGAGTGGCTGTGTGGTAAGTAGCTTGCTTTCCAACCACATGGCTCTGGGTTCAGTCCCACTGCGTGGCAGCTTGGGTATGTGTCTTCTATTACAGCCTTGTGAGCGGATTTGGTTGGCGGAAACTGAAAGAAACCCGTCATATATATATATATGTATATGCGTGTGTGTGTGTGTGTGTGTGTCTGTGTTTGTCCCCCCACCATCGCTTGACAACCGATGTTGGTGTATTTACGTCCCTGTAACTTAGCGGTGTGGCAAAAAGAGACCGATAGAATAAGTACTAGGCTTACAAAGAATAAGTCCCGGGATCGATGTGTTCGACTAAACACGGTGCTCTAGCATGGCCACAGTCAAATGACTGAAACAAGTAAAAAGGCATATATATATGCATATATGGGTACAGGACGTCACCAACAGTAAACAACATGAAATACGAAAACAAATGAGTTCGATACGCAAACAACGAGAGAAACAAATGGATAAAAAGGACTAGTAACACAAAGAACAACCCTTCATTAGTTGTCGGCTATCTACTCCTCATTTCGATACACACACACACACACACACACACACACACACACACACACACACACATTAATGCTTGTCTCGTTATAACGGAAACAATTTGATGTTAAATTGAAGTATTGCTCAATATTTTTTAGTTGTCAACATATTTATTAAACATTTACAATGGCTTCGAGCGAAGTGTGATGCATGTATGTGTAATATTCATTCATATATATTTGCATATCACGTATATGTACGCATGTATGCGTATATCTATCTATCTATCTATCTATCTATCTATATTTATTTGTGTGTATGTACGCACGGCTCGAATACTCACTCACACAAAATTCTTATACATGTGCGTGACAAAAGAAACACCTCTCGTTAAACCATCACAGATTATCTCTAAGGTAACAACAACTAAAACGGCAGCAGCAGTATTAAATAACTAACGACATTAATGTGTACACGTATATGTGTGTGTGAGAGAGAGAGAGAGAGAGTACGTGTGTTCATTTAACTGCGCCAGTAGCGAGGTAAAAAGCAAGCAGGGGTGCTAGCATGAACAGGGTAGGCAAGACGGCATCACAACAAACCAACCAGCGTGTCTATATCCCGCACCCCCCACACTACGTCTCATTACCATACGAGCTACAACAACAATAAGAAAAAACTATCACAACTACAGCAACTCCACTGCGTAAGCTAGTCATTCGTTGAAATAATGTTAAGGAGCTGAAAGCTCATAGTTTTCTTTCTGCACTACATTTTAAAACTAAAAACAAAACAGTTATCGTATATATATATATAAACAAAAAGACATTGCTGTATTTGTCTAACTTGACAACAATTAATTTAACTAAAGGGCTTTCCGCTCTCTGCCTTTAAAAAAATATAAGGAAAACAATATCTTAAACTGGGTTTTTGTACTCTGTAAGAATGGATTACCGAAATTTGAGTTTCTGTGTAACTCTCCTTATTGCACTTTTTACGTCGAGTAAGTATTATTATTATTATTATTATTATTATTATTGCTATTTTTGTATACTCGTCATTGTTCAACTTGTCCCTTGTATTGTATTGTATTGTATTGTATTGTCCCTATTTGTTTTGTGTTCGGCCCTTGTTATAATTATTATAATCATTATTAAGGGCGCCGAGCTGGCAGAAACGTTAGCACGCTGGACGAAATGCTTAGCGGTATTTCAAGGTGTTTTGTACCATTCTATGTTTAGCCCCCTGTGGGCAATAAAGAAATTGGTATTTCGTCTGCCGCTACGTTCTGAGTTCAAATTCCGCCGAGGTCGACTTTACCTTTCATCCTTTCGGGTTCAGGGGTCGATAAATTAAGTACCAGTGAAACACTGGGGTCAATGTAATCGACTAGTCCCCTCCCCCCCAAATTTCAGGCCTCGTGCCTATAGCAGAAAGGATTATTATTATTATTATTGGATAAAATATCTTGTGCTTTTTTAAAATCAGATTCTTGACGTTCCGAGTTCAAATCCCGCTGAAGACGGCTTTGCTT
>NC_068983.1:43888468-43889508 GCF_001194135.2 Octopus bimaculoides | reverse complement strand
TTAAAACGCGTGCGTGCGTGTGTGTGTGAGTGTTTAAAATAGCGGATCTTCCTAAAAAACGAAACAAAACGTCTTTTGTTGGACTCACTAATTTAATGAAACAATTCCATACTATTACAAATCAGTTTATTCCCAGTATCTGTCTGTCTGTCTGTCTGTGACCCGTCTGTCCTCCCCTTCTCTTCCCTTGTGTGGTGTGTGTGTGTATGTGCATGTGTTTGTGTATACCTATACACACACACACACACACACACACACACACACACACACACACACACACACACACACACATACACACCATGAGTATAAACTGTGGACAAAAGGTAAAAGTTTACATACCAAACATGTTTGCTGTATGTCACAA
Organism: Octopus bimaculoides; assembly: GCF_001194135.2. NCBI lineage: Eukaryota > Metazoa > Mollusca > Cephalopoda > Octopoda > Octopodidae > Octopus > Octopus bimaculoides. The sequence continues at coordinate 43,889,144 of NC_068983.1, read as the reverse complement.
GCACACACTCTGCTATTTTGTGAATTAGTTTAACCTACCCGCCTCCCTCCCTACCTACCTACCTACCTACCTTCATACCTGTCTTTACATACATTACCATCAGACCTTTTAGCCAATATTTACCACCATTAATAATAATAATAATAATAATAATACAACTATTATTATGACACAAAACCCTGTGTCATTGTTGTGTGCTTCTACACAATATAAATCGAGAAATTCTTTCAGTAATGACAAACAGCACCGACGAGGAAAAAGCACATCTCAACATGGCAAGAAGCTTTCGTGTTTCAAACTTTCTTCTACTTATTTATTATTATTATTACTATTATTATTTCATGTTTGACTTTTGTTTTGCATTTGTCCAAGTTGGATCCAAGTCTCACCCAGAGACCTCAAGAGACAACAAGTTAGAAGTTCATGTAGGTGTTATGCCTAGGGTACCATATATTTATATTTGTACATAGTGTTGTTCTAGAGAATGTTTAAGAAACCATAAGAAAATTGTGTTTGTTTCAAAATTTGAAATCACATAGACAGTATTTTACGTAGGATATGGACAGTTCCCATGAGCACTATCTTTTGAACTTCAGCCATTTTGGGGTTTCCTGGTATCTGAGCTAGGTATTATTATTATTATTATTTTATGTTTGACTTTTGTTTTGCATTTGTA
>NC_068983.1:43875559-43887303 GCF_001194135.2 Octopus bimaculoides | reverse complement strand
AGAAAATAGTGTTTAAAAACTGATCTGTAAAATGTTGCTTCAAGTTAAGTTTCTTCACATATAGGCGCAGGAGTGGCTGTGTGGTAAGTAGCTTGCTTACCACCCACATGGTTCCGGGTTCATTCCCACTGCGTGGCACCTTGGGCAAGTGTCTTCTACTATAACCTCGGGCCGACCAAAGCCTTGTGAGTGGATTTGGTGGACGGAAACTGAAAGAAGCCCGTCGTATATATGTATATATATATATGTATGTGTGTGTATATGTTTGTATGTCTGTGTTTGTTCCCCCAACATCGTTTGACAACCGATGCTGGTGTGTTTACGTCCCCGTAACTTAGCGGTTCGGCAAAAAGACCGACCGATAGAATAAGTACTAGACTTAGAAAAAATAAGTCCTGGGATCGATTTTCTAGACTAAAGGCGGTGCTCCAGCATGGCCGCAGTCAAATAACTGAAACAAGTAAACGAGTAAAAGAGTAACAAGAACAAAGAACTAAAATAAATAAAAAGAAAACCCCACAAAATTGCCAGAAAGATATATTGCTTAATTAAAGCACCCTCAACATTAAAATTTAAATTTTATATAACAACAATATAAAAACAACAACAATCACGGCCACCAACTCAGGACTAGCACAATTGATGAATTATTAAACTCTACAATCAAGAGCCCTTCACAGTTCAGCTATCCACTTCCACATTTTCTTGGAATAACACAAATGAACCAGCATCATCATTGTCATAATGTTTTAATGCTATAACCCTTACCATAACATCAAGATCAGCATTGGAAGTCACTCTTCAATACTAGAACAATTGATGACCTATTAAACAACACAGTCCCTGGCTCTTCTCCACAGTCAGGCCACTCGAGTTCTCAGAATAGCACAAGAGATCCTTCTTCCCCATTGACATCATGTTCTACTGCTACTACCGTTACCACCCCAATTAGTAAAAAAATCACTCCTTTCTCTCCACCCCCTACTCGCCACTGCTGTCCACCTCACTCTGAATGTATACCTGACAGCTCCATGATAAATCTGCCAATTGTATATAAAATAAAATGAACACACGAAACGCAAAAATATGCCGCTATTCGCAACGCGTGAGACTACGCATGCGCAGTGACTGTAACTTCACCCATTTACCTGGGACATGACGCACAATTCGTACAAACAATACCAACCAGTGCCAAACCACACATCTTACACCACCACCACCACATGCTAAATTACTCTTAATAATTTCTACACAAATAACCCAGAATCCTAAAAACCTGTTACTGTTCCCAACACAAAAGACTATGTCCGATGTGTGATTGTCCCTTCACTCATCTTCCAGGGATTCGATGCACTGGTAAAAGCATGACACCAAACCACCTCTAAATCCACAGTAGAAACATTCCTTATAGTGGCAGTGTTGGTCTAGACTTTCATTGAAACCCAGAAGTCATCCAGATATCTGCTGGGTACAATAGTAAAACCAACTGCCGCAAAACATGTAATTACAATCATATTCAACATTGCAACCATACCAACTCCAGACAACAACCCTCCTAAAACAAGAATAGTCTTTTTTAGCGATGATGAATCTGCATAAAGAAATAAAAATAGGCTTCTAGCTTACACACAGCACCAACCACTGTTATTAACCCAGTGTATAACCATACACCATTGCTGTCATCAACCCACAAATGCCAAATGTACAAGGTCTTTCACGCTTCACAAATTGAGCAAAAATATCATATCATAGAGACCTTGCACAACGAGAGAGAGACCTTGTACGTTGTGAAACGTATCTGATCCCAGACATATTGGATGTGGAAGTACAGATGTCAGGTTATGTACTATTCAGAACTGACCACAGAATACGGAAACAAGGAGAAATAGCGATCTTTATTGAAGACCTGGCAACAAATGTCCTCCTCTCCCACTCCAACACAGTGTGTGATACACTAATAATGCATGTGATTGACCTCAGTTTGATCCTAGGCATTACCTACTGTCTTCTTGATGCAGCTAACCACAGAGATCACTTCAAAGATGCTTCGTTGCTCATAAGTCAAACCACAAAGGAGCCCATCCCACAGGCCAATGTATTTTTAGCTGGGAGCTTTAATTTTCCTAGTCTCAGCTGGCCTGAATCTTGAATACATCAAGATTTCAGGTTCTTCGTTACAGAAGAAATACACACAAATCACAATATTTGACGCCTTCCACCAAAATATGAAGAATATAAGCAGTCGCTGATATTCGAACTCACAACGCAGGAGAAGGCAACTAACACTGATTTCATTTTATTCTGCGCGCGCGCACACGCACACACAGACACGGCTGTGTGGTAAGTTGTTTGTTTCCCAACCACATGGTTCCGTGTTTAGTTCTATTGCATGGCACCTTGGGTAAGTGTCTTCTAGGGATTAGGGCCGGCCAAAACATTGCAAGTGGCTTTAGTAGACGGAAACTGAAAGAAGCCCGTTGCATACATATTTATGTGTGTGTGTATGACCAAAATATAAATGTAAATAACATTAAAAAATGTATCGCACTGATTTCCTGTTATATACACACGCTTTTCACATATTTAACACACACACACACTCACATAATATATATATACACGCACAAACATAAACATACATATATATATTCATATATATTTGCATTAAAACACACGCACACACACACACGCGCTTGCGCGCACACAGACAATCACACAAATACAAACACATAACCATCACACACACGCATGCACACACACACGCATACACACACACACATACAAACACGTGCATATACACACATTCATGGCAAAACAGCCCAAAAATTAATCGACGCATCAAGCTTAAATTACAATTAATGATTTTATTCTTCGATTTTCAAATGATCGATATAGTTTTAGTCCTGTATCCTATCATCTTATCAAAAAAAAAAAAAATGCAATGAATTCTTTTGCGCACTAAGTGCCATTTACCATTGCGTCTAATGCTAATTAATGCAAAAGTTCATTGGCAGAGCGCCAAGAATCCAGATGGAAACCAAAGTTGTTTACATCTTAGAAATGAAATAATTTTCGTTTAACATAGTTTTAACTTTCTAGGCTAATTCCGTAAACGCATCATTCTAAGTTCACGTGATCACGTGATCGACCAGACTAAAGGATGTTGTTATACAGGGCTGGTCACAATTCGCTTTGCATCGTTTTAGCTTTTGAGTGATGCTAGGCGGACAGGCTAACGTTCCTCCTGATTGGGAGGCTAGTCCGAAGCAGAGTGTATCCATTTACAACTGATTGGACTGGAGCAAGATAGAACGAGCTGTTTTGCTCAAGAACAGCGCGTAGCCGGTCTGGGAATCGATCCCATGATCGTGACGTCGTAAGTGCTTAACCACACGCAAAGCCACTAGGTCACGCGCCTTCACATCATGTTTTGTTGGTTTCAAATTTTGGCACAAGGCCAGCAATTTCGGGATGGGGGTAAGTCAATTACATCGACTCCGAAAGACAAAGCCAGGAAGTAAAGACGAACGAAATACCTATTTCGTTATTGCCCACAAGGGGCTAAACATAGAGGGAACAAACAAGAACAGACGAACGGATTAAGTCGATTACATCGACACCAGTGCGTAACTGGTACTTAATTTATCGACCCCGAAAGGATGAAAGGCAAAGTCGACCTCGGCGGAATTTGAACTCAGAACGTAACGGCAGACGAAATACCGCTAAGCATTTCGCCCGGCGTGCTAACGATTCTGCCAGCTCGCCGCCTTCTCGAACTTGAATATCGCTGAGGTCAACTTTGCCTTTCATCCCTTCAGGAGCGATAACACAAATTACCATTCAAGTACTAACTGAGGTCATTATAATCGATTAAGCCCCTCCCTTCAAAATTACTGGCCTTCTGCCAAAATTTAGACGAAACTGTAATGCATGCACTCGTGGAATGTTGGAATACTGTACCGCTGGAATATTACTGACTTGTGGAGTTTTCTGTCGAACAGCTGTTGACGCCTGTAGGACATCTGACAATCAGCTGAGGACCGCTCCACCAACCAACTTTAACACGGTGGTGTTTATCTGTTCAGTGACTGGAGAAAGCAGCTGTTTGGTGTACAAGGCTGAACGGATTGAGCAAAGACAGCATCTTCTTCAGTCAAGCTCTCATCGACTTTTTAAAGTTCCGCTTGGAAAAAGAAAGTGAGGGTGAAAAGGGAAATGATTAAGGTGAATGGACCTCCTCTAAACATGAACCTATAGACTGGAGAGCAACAGTTGGGTGAGGGCTCGTGACTTCGATGGCTAGGGTAATCCTGGATCTTTAGGATTCTTTGATTGGTCCTCGTTGGAGATTCTCCTGTATCGGGAGGACTGCATCATAGATGTGTTCACATATTTTTGTATACTATGTATAATTTCATCTCATTTCACCCTCCTCTCCCTTTACTTTCCCTCATCTTCCCTACACTAATTGGTAAGATCAAGCAACCGACAAGCAAATCTGTGTACATGCTAACACTTCCAATTAGTTAAGATCAGAAACCACGAAACTCACTGCCTGGTATTGCAGCTGAACGCATTATTATTATTATTGAGTGAGGGAGAAGCGCATGCCATCAAAGTGACACTGGAGTAAAATATACGAAGCCCAATGTACTTATCATGACTACCCATCTGATAAGGGTACACCAGGCATATACATCACAACCATATGTATACGATATAGTGATCTAATATCAAGATAAACAGAGCATGACCTTGTAGGTGGGGCCCAGTTAGAATTTTCTTCAGGCCGAGTAGTCCATCTCGTTCAAAAGGTCCCTGAATAAGGTTTGTTTTAAGGATGATGAACAAAACACCCATGTTTCCAGGGGTGAATTATTCAAACCCCAAAGAATTCTTCTCAACACATGGCTATGATGCACCCCCACTGCTCCTGCTCGGGATCAGAGATGCACATATCGCCAGCCACTAAAGGACATGCTCAACTGGTTAAGGTGAATCAACTGACCAGCAAATCTGGTATTGAGCAGAATATTTGCTGTAGCCCATCTTTTATACCAAGACAAAACAATGTTATTATTATCATTATTGAATGAGAGGGCAGCGCATGCCATCAAAGTCAAGGGACATGCTCAGCTGGTTATGGTCGTATTATTATTATTATGTAGGCAAGCTGGCAGAATCGTTAGCGCACCGGACAAAATGCTTAGCGGTATTACGCCTGTCGCTACGTTCTAAGTTCAAATTCTGCCGGGGTTAACTTTGCCTTCCATCCTTTCGGGGTCGATAAAATAAGTATTAGTTGAACACTGGGGTCGATGTAATCGACTCATCTCCTTCCCCAAAATGGCTACCCTTGTGGAAAAATTTGAAACCATTATCATCATCATTATTATTATTATTATTATTATTATTATTTGATGAAAACTTTTAGCTTGTTTTGATGCTATCTACAGCAAGCAGACTAAGGTGACACTTGTTTACTGATCATGCTTCAAGAACTCTTCGGAAAACTCTTGCACTTCCAAGCAAAGATGACTTTTGTAGGTGTTTACATTTGTACCATTCTTTTTGAGCCATATTTGTAGTTGAGTGCTAATACTTCGCTGTCTGTATCCTCTGACTGGCACGCCATTTGCATCTACTGGAATGCTCCGATAGTCAGATGCGGCACTTTCATCATTGGTTCCAGTCCTGTTCACACCGTTATCGTTAGCTATTTTGCTTCACATTTTCACTCACAAATGAGGTGTGTTTTTAGGTTACCACCAACCGGTATTTTAATTGAGACACCATCTCAATCTAGCAAGGTCGCCCACCAAGATGGAAGAGGCCTTGTTCCCTTCGTTTTGAAACCAGAGTGGTCCTTCACCTAGGCTGATTGCCATCCAAGGCTAACGAGCTCACCCTACCCGGAGCACTGGTGATTTGAAAGTGCCACACACTCGCCTTCTACTAGTTCGGCGAAGGCTTTAATGATAATAATAATAATAATAATAAATAATAATTGTTATTCGTAAGGAATCTGTTTATAAGAACTATATATTTAGATAGATTCTCCGCAGTTGTGTTGATATTTGACACTTTTGTTTACAAATCTCGAACCTAGATATCAACATTCTAATATTACAAACCAATGAGTAACATCCTCCTCCATCGCCCAACGTGGCTGCTTGACATGCTAAAAATAGCAGCCAAAACCTCACTGCAAATTAAACCCCGCTGTTTACAAAACGATACAGAGACATTAAGTAATGTTTTCCTAGGTACACCATACGCCCGAAAATAGGAAATATGGATTTGTTACGACTAGTCATAATAAGTCTGCTGGGTTAGACTAAGCTAAATCAGTAAAGAATTTATATTTCTGTTTTAATCCGGCGAATCATGTGTGTTATGAACGCGCATCGTCTAAAACAGTGGTTCCCAACCAGGGTCAATATGACCCTTGGGGTTCCATGTAAGATTTTGTTAAAATTTATGAGCAATAAATTACTTACACACAAAATATTTTAATTTTTAAATACAATTCCTAATACAAGTACCGAAACTCTTATCCAGCAACCTTGGGATCGGAGGTGGTCCGGATTTCTGGATTTTTCGGATTTCTGGATTTTCCGGATTTCTGGACATAGGCTAAATATATACTGAAAATATAAAATAAACAACGAAAATTGAAGGACAAAATTGTATAACATATACAAATTAATACATTTCTAAAGCAGGGTCTGTTTGATTTGGCCTCGTGTTGTGACGCATACGCCACGGAAACCAAAACAAAGCGGCCGCGCGGCGAACTACTACAGCCCGCGAAATTCTAAGCTAGCCAGTTTCAAAAATAGCCGGATTTCTAGTAATTCCGGATTTATGAATTCCAGATAAGAGGTTAGATACCTGTAATATTTAATTTTAGAAGTACAGTAATAATATATGTTTTTTAATTCAGTGAATGGCCATGGAGGTCCAGTAGAATACAATAGGAATCAAAGGTGTCCATAGGTAAAAAATGATTTAGAACCACTGGTCTAAGGGGAGATGTTCTCCGATGACGAAAAAACAACAGTGATCAGATATTCACGTTTGAATCAGCTAGAACGTATTGAAAGTGTGGATCTTTTTTAAAACGGGGGCCACATTTTTCATTAACGAAACACTTTGAAACTTGGAACACTGGTAGAATGTGTCATATAAAACATCTTTTTCTCTTAGTCTTCTTAAAAAAAAAAAGAAATCCATAAATTATTCCATGTTAAAGTTGTCGTATTTCTGTAATTTCAACCAATCACTGACGTCCATTCAGCCGATATACATTAAGCGCCGACTACATAAACAAACGATTCTGAAACAATTAACCCTAACCCTAACTCTAACCCTAACCCTAGGGTTAGGGTTAGGGTTAGAGTTAGGGTTAGGGTTAGGGTTAAAGCAAATTTAAAATGAAAAAAGCAAATAAAACGAAGAATCGTTTGTTTATGTAGTCGGCACTTAATGTATATCGGCTGAATGGACGTCAGTGATTGGTTGAAATTATCGAAATAAGACAATTTTTTACATGAAATAAATTCGAATACAAAAATATTTTTCTGTTCTATAACACAAAATAGATAAGTATACGAAGTTTGAAAGTCTTTCGGTACTAAAAACACTACGTAAAACATTAATGAAAAATGTGACCCCCGTTTTAAAAAAGATCCGAAAGTGTATATGATATCGTTTTAATCACATATAGTGGGGTACCTGTATACGAACGGTTCTCTAATAACGAACAAATTGAATAACGTACTGTTTTTCTGAAGAAAATTAATCCCCATAAAGAGCTGAAATTTGATGCACGAATCACGAGTAAACTACGTATGCGTATAAGTCTCTAAGAGCCTATTCGTTTAATGATTTAAAATTTGAATAGCAAACCATGTGCAGACCGCGCACGCGTATACGTACTAGGAGAGCATATACGAACGCTACGCTATGTTCGTATATAGGAACCCCACTGTATTTTCAAATAAAATAGAAAAAAAAATTAATTATCGTCAGGCATCTAGAAATATATTCTTATGATGCTGTGATGCTTTTGTCTAAGAACTTGTAATTTTTGCGTTCTTTTGATAACCGAGTATCTTAAGGTATGTGGGTATTCCGCCTTTACTTAAACCGGATATCGAGCTGTGATATCATTTGTTGAATAAACTCTAGGTACACAGATATCTTATCGTTCCTTTTGAAGATCAAGGACGGCGTCACATACTTGACAAAGTAGGCGGTCGCCGGAGGCGCTAAATACGGGTGCGTCCTACGAATAACTTAGACAAAATTTCTTAATCTAATTAAAATCTCGAAAAGAGGTCATTAATAGATGAGGTCATTAATAGGCGGCGAGCTGGCAGAAACGTTAACACGCCGGGCGAAATCTTAGCAGTATTTCGTCGGTCTTTACGTTCTGCGTTCAAACTACGCCGAGGTCGACTTTGCCTCTCATCCTTTCGGGGTCGATAAATTAAGTACCAGTTGCGTACTGGGGTCGATCTAATCGACTGGTCTTTTCGTGGTTGATAAAAGAAAATACCAGTCAACTACAATGTAATCGACTTGCCCCTCCCTTCAAAATTACTGGCTTTCAACCCTGCATAGGACCGTCGACTCGTTCAGGAGGAACGGTGTCACCTCAGCCACTTATAAGTCCTGGGATTCAAGGAAAAAAATCCACGATCTTAAAACTACAAATTTCTTGTTTATTCTTTAAAAATAATATTTCTATTGTATTTAAGATGGCGAGCTGGTAGAAATGTTAGCACACCGGGCGAAATGTTTAGCAGCAGTTCACCCGTCTTTACGTTCTGATTTCAAGCTCTGCCGAGGTCGACTTTGCCTTTCATCCATTCAGGGTCGATAAACAAGTACCAGTTGAACACTGGGGTCGATGTAATCGACTTATCCCTTCCCTCGAACTTGCTGGCCTTGTGCTAAAGTTTGAAGCCAATATTTCTACTGTATTGCATAACTGGTGTAATGAGGGGGAAGACCGGAAGATGTTGAACATGAGAGCCTAATATAGAAGTGGAAGGTGGGTAACATCGTAGAATTGGGAGGAAAGGGGGCACACACATTGTTGGAGTGGGAGAAGGGGTATGCAATGCAGGGCTGCAAGAAAGGGGTTGCACATTATAGCAGTGGGAAAAGAGAGAACACATTATTAGGTTGGGAGAAGAGAGCAGCACTTGTAGGACTGGGCGAAAGGGAAACGTATAATAGGGATAGCGTAGGGTGGTTAATACCCTGACACCGCCCTTTCTCATGACAACTCATTAATTGAAAGAAATATGGATAGACTTCGATATTTCTGAAGCATCAATACAATGATTGTATACATTTGGAAATTTCTTCTTGCCAGTATTCCTGGCTTTGATAGAATATCCGCTATTTCAAACTCAACTGATTCTAAGGAAGCCCTTCACAGATATGCCTCAAGATCTGGCCCACAGGCGTATTGTCTCCTCTCTTTGTTTTTCCTACTAGACTTATCAAGGGCAAAAAAGCAACAACTCCCCCTCAAAACAAAAAACAAAAATGTATTATCCCATGGAGTATTTACTTTTATCATAGATTTTGACAGTGTCAGCGTCATCGACACTTGGACATTACAATTTCGAGTCCTAGGACGTACAGGGCTGGTTACCCGGTTTCCATGACGTATGAGTAATCGAGAACATAACATTCTTCCTGAACGGGGTTCCAGTTCGTCGCAGGTTAACTCTTTTACAGCTGAGTAAACAGGGGCAATGGGAAGTGGAGTGTTTTACTCAAGAGTACACCGTACCACTCGGCTCAAGAGTCGAAACCACGCTGCTACAATCGTGAGAGCAACACCCTGGCACTCCGTCGGTTACGACGACAAATGTTCCAGTTAATCCGATTAACACAACAGTCTGCTCGTGAAATTAACGTGCAACTGGCTGAGCACTCTACAGACATGAGTATCCTTAACATAGTTCTCAGGGAGATTCAGTGTGATACAGAATGTGACAAGGCTGACCCTTTGAATTACAGTTACAACTCATTTTTTTGCCAGGTGAGTAAACTGGAGCAACGTGAAATAAAATGACTTGCTCAAGGATACAACGTGCCACCAGCAATTGAACTTACGTTCTTACGCTCCAGGGTCGAATGCACTAATCTCTAGGTCACACACCTTCATTACGACAGTGTACAAGCACGCAAAGAAAAAAAAAAAGACGAAATTCGTATCTCAAGAAGTATGCAGATTTACAGTGAGTAGGTTGTGAAAATTATGAAGAGGTGATGGAGTGCATAAAGAGTATTTACATTAAATCAGTCAATGAGCGTATTTTAACACATCAACTCATAGCTTGTGAGCAACCGCCACTAGAAACACGAGATCAATTTCTTCAAGTCTTAAAACTTCTGGCAAGAGTTCAGCTTCCAAGGGTGTGTCGCTTAAAAAATTGTTTAATGGATGCTTGACTTACTCTACTTGAAAATAAAACGTTCCACTTAAAAGCAACAGCATCATTACAAACTATAACGTTAGACTCAGCTTTATAGAATGCTAACAGTTAATCAGAATATCCCTTTAAATGCTACTACAGTTGCAAAGAAAAACGCAGTCAGAATCTGAGCAAGCTATTTCAGCTGTTGCTTCTCATAGTATATTTGTTTTAGTTTTCTTTCATTTGGAGTATAGACATAGCTACAGAAAATACCCATCAAGATATGTCATATCGCAAGTGTGAGATAAAAACGGCCGAGTTTTTTCATGTTTGTAAATCACGTGGTGACTCAACAGGACGCCATTATAAACCAGACGATAAACCAATCTCGAATGTATGAATCTCTTCAACTCTGTTAAGTTTTTCAGCTTTAATGAGACAGTCATTTATCCTCGTGCGTTTGTTTGTTTTGTAATTAACATTCAACACACGTTTCAGTTGACAGCGGAATCACGAAGAGCTTTATCAGAGCTGATATCAAATAGCCAAATGATTTAGTTATTTAGTAGTGTATGAGTCACACTTCTAATTTAGTGTTAAACCTTGGTACAAATTTTTTTTCCCTTCATAATTTTATATTTGCCCTTTTATAAGTGGCAGCCAGGTTTTTTGTTTCTCACTTAAAATCAAGAATAGAATAGTGCAACTTATAAACGAGTAAATACGATAGGTATTATTTAGGAAACGTTGGGATGGCGTTACTCTGGCTTAGATCTTGAAACATGAATATATATATATATATATATATATATATATAAAAACTGAAACTCGTTATTTTGAAAAGTTGTACAAACCATTACACACTGTCTTCATTTGGACGTTATACGAACTCAGTTTCAGGTCTCAGCAATCTCCAGAAGCTTTTTAGGCTTAAACTCTTCTTAATGATGCTTTCCCTGCCTCTGCCATTAATAAGTTAATTCATGCTGCATCGCGGTGTTATTTTTATATCGTTTATCTTATACTTGTTTCGCTCATTAGACTGCAGCCATGCAGGGGAACCGCCTTGAAGAAGTTTAGTCAAATGAATCAACCCAAGTACTTTTTATTTTAAAAGCCTGGTACTTATTGTAGCGGTCTCGTTTGTCGAACTGCTTAGTTACGGGGGCGTAAACAAAGCCAAAACCAGTTTTCAAGCAGTGGCGTGGACAAACACAGACACAAAGACGCGCACGCGGACACACACACACACACACACACACACACACACACACACACACACACACACACACACACACA
>NC_068983.1:43874459-43875325 GCF_001194135.2 Octopus bimaculoides | reverse complement strand
AGAGAGAGAGAGAGAGAGAGAGAGAGAGAGAGAGAGAGAGAGAGAGAGAGAGAGAGAGAAGGAGAGAAATCTTAAGACGTCTGAGCTCAAATGAGCGGCGCCAAAACGACTGCGCCAAATCGTTTCAAACCCCTCCATCACGCCTTTGCACTACTTCTCGGGACCCCTGATATTTCTAATCTGATAAACACATTACTAATAGACTTTCAGACGATTTAAACAAAATCATTTGAAATTCCTGCGTGCGCTGGGCTGTGACGATGACTTGGCGAACACATTCTTTTGCAGGTAACATCTGATAAAAGCAAAATTGTGTCATTTAAGCTGACGTTCACCGCAAGCTGTATACACCCCCCCCCCCATGCCGCATTCCTTTAGTGTGTCATGTCACCACCGTATATATGACAACACAGCGTGTATATATATATATATATATATATATATATATATCTTTTATCTTTTATCTTTTACTTGTTTCAGGCATTGGCATGCGGCCATGCTGGGGCACCACTTTGAAAGGCCGTACTTGTTCTTTTTAAGCCTAGTACTTATCTTAATGAATGCGTGTATGTATATGTATAGATGTATACAAGTGTATAGATGTATAAATTGTGTATACAAACGTGTGTGTGTTTGTGTGTGTGTATATATATAATAATAATAACTAATATATATATATGCATACACACACACACGCACACACATCTATGCATATATGAGTACAGGACATCACCAACGGTGCAAACAACATGAAATACGTAAACAACGAGAGAAAAAAAAATGAAAACAGGACAAGTAAACACAGAGAAAGGACCCTTCATCAGTTGTCGGCTGTCTATCTACTCCTCTTATATATATATATATAT
>NC_068983.1:43872196-43873327 GCF_001194135.2 Octopus bimaculoides | reverse complement strand
CAGCAGTAAATTCGACTATGCTAGCAAACTGTGCAAGCATGAACAAGTAACATTCCACATCGACACAGATCTGAAAGCATAACCGAATCCACCTCGGCCAGCCAGTCCACTGTCCTTCCTTCAAGAAATTACCATGTGCGCGACAAGTGATACCGCAGAGAATCTGCGTTTACTAACAGGGAGTGAATAATTATTACAAATCTTCAGTGATAATGAACTGAACTGAACCGTAACTAATTTGCACATCCTCTGATAACTCACGGATGGTGATTCGACGATTTCCCCTCACAGCTGCACGTACAACTGCGATGTTTTTCTCAGTTCTGCTGGTTGCAGGTCTCCAAGAACGTTCGTCAGTATCGACAATTTTTCAGCTATCTTTGAAGCATCTGAACCACTCGTACACTTGTGTACGGCTCATACACTTGTGTACGGCTCATACACTCCTCTCCATACACTTTCTGCAACTTTGCGTAGGCCTCTGAGCAGGTATCGTCATAACAATTTTTTCTGTCAAGGTCAATGCGACGACCACACGCCACACACCTTCCCTCTAAGCACTGCTGTAAACAGCAGAAGTAAGTTAGATCGTTAAAACTTTGTGCGCATGCACAGTAGAGTCTGAGGTCAATCTGTGCCAATCGGCTTTACTCTGCGTGTTTTAGCATCGTTAGTTTGGCAACAGTCCGGTTACTTATTGATCAGACTATATGTATGTGTGTGTGCGTGTGTGTGTGTGTATCTTTTACTTGGCACAATCTTTAGGCTGCAGTGATGCTGGGGCACTGCCTTGAAGAGTGGTTTGGTCGAATGAATCGATCCCGGTACTTATTTTTCTTTAAAACTCCATACTTGTTCTAGCGGTCTCGTTTGCCGAACTGTGACCATTGCGGGGAACGTAAACACACCAACATCGTTATCAAACGATGATGAGGGACGAATACAAACGCTGTGTCTACCAAACCCATTCACAAGGCATTAATGGCCCGAGGCTACAGTAGAGGAAACTTTCCCAAGGTGCCACGAAGTAGGACTGAACCCGGAATCACGTAGTTGGGAAGCAAACTTCTTAACACACACACACACACACACACACACACACACACACACACACACACACACACACACACA
>NC_068983.1:43870600-43871578 GCF_001194135.2 Octopus bimaculoides | reverse complement strand
AGTATTTTTGGAGAATGAATTTCCTTAAAATGAATTTCCTTAAAATAATGGGTATATATAAATCATATAGTTTATATCCATTTAAAAGAAGAAAAGAAAATGGAGATAAGGAAGTTAATTGTTTATTACTTATAGCAAATTGGTCATCTTCGCTTCTTACTTCCGTTTCAATTAATACTTAATAATTTAATTACAAATTTATACATTAAATCTACATTTATGTGACATAAACTCAAAAGAGGGCAGCACTGTCGAGCTCTTTCCTTCATTAAAGCCAATCGCAAAAGAACGGTCATTGAAAAGGTGATTACAATGGCGATGTCCCACTGTGGGGCTGAAGCGCATAAAACAAAAGAAAGACCAAAAGAATATAAATATACATATATGATCTTTCGGAGGTGTATTTGCGTGGAAAGTGATTGGATGTGAGACCGTGTGTTGAATCAAAAACAGCTAGAGTGTGGATGACATATTAGCCATTGAAAAACCACAAAAACTGTTCAATGTATCATTTAGTGTCAAAATTTTCGTTACACAAATTGTTACTTGGTCACTGACACAAATCCACTGCAAGTGGTTTGAGGCGACACCTGTTGGTTGTTCATAAGCCTCCGCAAATCATAAATTTTATCTAATTTACTTTGCGGGAACAACTGTTTTGACGAAGAGGTATCTTGTCCTAGTGCTCGAAATGCAGAGTAGATAAAAGTGGACAACTGATGAAGGGATTGTTCTTTATGTTGCCTGTCTTGTTTTTCTATTTGTTTCTTTCGTTGTTCGCAAAAAAGTTCGTTTTCTATGTTTTTGTATTTCATGTTCTCGCTTTTCATGTTGTTTACGTTTTTTGACGTCGTGTACCCATATATGCATGTGTATATACATATATATGTAAGTATGTACATGTATGTATGTATATATGTATATATATATTATTATTATTTATATTATATCATATATATATATATATATATATATATA
>NC_068983.1:43868625-43869860 GCF_001194135.2 Octopus bimaculoides | reverse complement strand
ATATACATATACGTTTCGAGCTTACGCTCTTCGACAGAAAGGATGGAGAGTGGGGGGGGGGCAACGAAGAGAGAACGAAAAAACCCGAGGTGTGTGTGTGTGTGTGTCTGATGGAAATGGTGGTACGCAAAAGAAACAACATACTCCTTTTTATTTAATGAGGGTGCTCAGAGGGCATTTTCCGCAACTCTGTCTCGATCCTCGGGTTCTTGGACCGGAGTGTAATCTTAGTTTGTGAAATCTGCTTCTATCAATGTAATTACACACAAACAAACACACACGCTCGTGACCCAATGACCTAATTTTTTAGGTAGACTATCCAGGTCATATCTGACCGGTCAGACCTGTCTATGATCAAAAAGCTTTCCAAATGTGACCATCCCATCTTTTATTAACACAGTGTATCTAGAAATACATTATTCGATGTATCGTTCACTTGTTAATGCAACTAGGTGTATAACTTGCCGGATATAAATATGGCTGTATATTCTAATATGGCGAGCAACCATAGAGAGACTTCAAATTGAATAACAGGAAGTCAACGCGTTATTTCAGACAAACGGTCTCATCTTTTCCCTTTACACCCCACACAATCCTGTAGGTGCATGTATAATTAAATCATATACACCTATTGACCCCGTATACAGGAATAATAAGAATACCTGTAAAAGGTAGGGGTTGGGTACAAAACTGAGATTTTGGTTTCCTTTTATGATAAAGACGTCAGGTTTGTTTTGGATAAATCGTAAGTTTTCTCAAACCACTGAGAAACTCCCACGACCCGAATAAGAATGAATTATATTTCTCAGAGACAGTGTTGCTGATGTTGTTATTGTTGTTGTTGTTGGTATTGCTGTTGATGTTGTTGCTTGGCTCCAGGCTCTGATCAAACAGACTTTATAGTCAAAGGCTCTTTTCCAACCGGAGTCCTATCTTTTGTTTGAGAGCTAGAACAATATTAATGGCTCGAGTGGCAGTGTTTTTATAGACTTCTGATAGAATGCCTTGTGGTAATTGTTTTTTGCTGCCTAGGTCCTTAATTTCCCAAGGATATTTATTTAAGGGCCGGTGTCTTACACATACATCCTTGTGATAGGGAGTCAAATCTATTTCAAAGTAACATTTAAAATTGATATCTGGAACACTACGGCAACAATAACAACTACAACAAGACGAAAGCCATCACCAGCGCTGCCACAATCATCACCACTATCATCACCGCCGCCACCGCCGCC
>NC_068983.1:43865568-43867122 GCF_001194135.2 Octopus bimaculoides | reverse complement strand
TTGGAAAAAATTAAATGAAAAGTTTTAAAAATGAATATTTGCATAGTATTCAAATAGGCATGTTCCTTGTTTCTGCCTGTCTCTGTCTCTCTTGTTTACTCTTGTGGGTTCGAGGTCGTTGTGAATCCTGGTAGAAAAGAAGAAATATTGGCTCATACATGCATATATACGTAGACACACATTACTTACAAACGCATACATACGTACGTACATAAGACAAGGTGTAATTCAAGGGAAATTTGGCTGCTATTTCTGGAAGGTCGAGTGACCATATTCAGGCTGGGTCATTGGCTCGGACTTCTTTTTTTTACATAAACGTGGGCATGTATTACCGCTGATCCAGTATCCCGTTTTTTCCTTCCAAATTTTCTTTATTGACCTTTCTTCTTGATGAAGGATGATTGTTCGAAACGTCAACTTTCATCCACAGCATTATTACATTGTATTGATTTGTTCATCGCCTCTGTTCAATTAAAAAAACGTCTTTTGCCTCGTTTTTTTTCTCGTTTTATCTGGATATTTAATTACCGAGTAGACTCCAACTTAATCTGATTTTTAAAAATGTCTTTTATCTTGTTACAGTCATTAGACTGCGGCTATGTTGGGGCACCCCTTTGAAGGATTTTAATTGAACAAATCACCCTTAGCGCATAGTTTTTAAAGCCTGGTTTTTATTCTATCGATTTCTTCGGTCAAGCCTCTAAGCTACGGAGACGTAATCAAACCGAGGCTAGTAGTCAAACTTTGTGTGAGAGGATAGACGCAAAGACAAACAAACAAACAAACACACACACGCACGCGCGATTGGCTTCTTTCAGTTTCCGTCTACCAAATCCATTCACAAGGCTTTGATTGGCATGTGACTATAGTAGAAAACACTTGCCTCAGGGGTCACGTAGTGAGACTGAACTCAAAACCCCTGTGGTTGGGAAGCGAGTGCCTTAACCACGCCTGCGCCTAATAAACTGGATTTATTACTTCCTTTCACCAACCTAAACCATCTTTGTGATATTGGGTAGATAGACACTGTATGGAACTCGCCGGATGTATTTATAGTTCAAGGAGTCACACATTGATTCTACCCGAGAATTACATTAAGGGTACACATTGGTCTGCGGGATACTGAGCTACATAATCTAATTCAATGAGTAGGCTAGTTGATTGTATACCCAAAATGCTTATCGTTCATCTACATGTATTCACGCACATACATACATACATACATACATATATCGTGGTACACCGTCGGTTACGACGACGAGGGTTCCAGTTGATCCGATCAACGGAACAGCCAGCTCGTGAAATTAACGTGCAAGTGGCTGAGCACTCCACAGACACGTGTACCCTTAACGTAGTTCTCAGGGAGATTCAGCGTGACACACACTCACAACGCCCGGTCTGGGAATCGAAACCGCGATCCCACGACCGAGACTGACCACTCCGCTGCCCTAACCACTGGGCCATTGCGCCTCCACAAATATACATACAAGCGTACACACACACACACATTGCACACATGTATATACAACACGCACATATATATGTGTATATATA
>NC_068983.1:43863012-43865249 GCF_001194135.2 Octopus bimaculoides | reverse complement strand
TATATGTATGTATATATACATATATATATGCATACACATATGTATATGTATATATACATATATATATGCATACACATATGTATATGTATATATACATATATATATACATACACATATGTATATGAATATATACATATGCATATATATACATACATCTATATACACATACGCATATATATATTTCAGAAGAAGGGCCCAGGAAACTATGGGTTTCTATGGAGGACATTTGTACTCAGCTGCCTGGACCACTGCTCTTAACTGTGGTTACCCTACAGTGTCAAAATAATAGCAGAACTTGAGGCAGTTCAGTGATGTTACATCAGGAAGATTGCATGAACGGAATAGTTGAGCTACTGGGAGAGTGAAAGAGCTACGACTCTTTCTTGGAACGAAGACGGTACAGGTATGCAGTGGAAGAGAGGTATGTATGGAAGATCATTGAGGGGCTGGTACCAAACTTTGGAATCGAGAGGTATACCAGTCCCCGAACTGGACGTCACTGCACTTCTAAAAGTCGCAGCTATCCCGTCAATTGCGAGGACCATGTACTGCAATAACTTGGGATTCAAGGGCTCACAACTATTTAAAGTCTTTCCAGAACATCTGAGGGGGTCTTCATGGAGTAGGGGTAGACGTTTTCGAGAAACAGACCTCCTGCTATCCAAGGTCCCAGATAAACCGATACCAAGGTAGGAGAGTCAAAAGAGGGCAGTAATGTTGAACTCGCTCCTTCACCAAAAGTCAATCACATAGAATTGGCCATTGAAAGGGTTATTACACTGGTGGTGCTCCAGCATGGCCACATTTCAAATACTAAGAAATAAGCATACTCAATTTGATTTATACCAAATGATTTAGGAAAATGAATGCGTTATTTCCCTTGGCTGTTAAAATCTGGGTGAATGGGTTATTTCCCATGGCGGTTAAAATGACACAGATATATATACGGATCCCTTCCAGAGGCCCTATTATCGATTTTTCAACAATCTGAGTATGCCATCAGTTTTCCAGACATGAGTTCTACTCACGTGTCAAGTTCCATTAAAATCGATAAAACGATGTAGGAGGAGTTAGCTAACAACTCCACAAACACACTCACAAAGAGAATTTACCACATATGTATGTATATATATATATGGGAGAATGTACGAAAAAAAAAACAATAACCGACGAGGACAGGTGGTGTAAACAACAAAAGGATGTATTAGTATGACGCTCGGGAATACGGAAAGTCTTTAACGTTTCGAGCTACGCTCTTCAACAGAAAGAATACGGAGAAAACAAGGAGAAAAACACGGAGAAAAAAAATTTGAATGGTGTTGGTCAACGGTCTATCATAGCTTCTGCTGACCGGAAGTTAGAAAGTTTACACAGGAGAGCTAAGAAAGGGGGGAGATAACAACACACGCGCGCGCGCGCACACACACACACACACACACACACATAAATATACACACACTCACACGAATATATGCACATATTACAAGCACTACAGAACATCGACTCTATCCATATTAGAAAGTCAGAATGGGTAGGTGAATGTCATGGGTACATACCTTCCTTTCTAAGTAAACCATAAATAAATAAATAATAATGATAATAATACTAATAATAATACCAATTTCAAATTTTGCCACAAGAGCAGTCAATTTTGGGGGAGGGGATGAGTCGGTTATATCGACCCAGTGTTTCACTGGTACTTAATTTATCGACCTCGAAAGGATGAAAGGCAAAGTCGACCTCGGTGGAATTTGAACTTAGAACGTGAAGACGGACGAAACACCGCTAAGCATTTCGCCCTGCGTGCTAACGATTCTGCCAGCTCGCCGCCTTTATATGATGATAATAACAATAGAGACAAAGAGAAGCTTGTTGAGACTTGAAACCCACCCTTTAACCTTTGTGGCCAACATTAGTTAAAGATCAAAGAGATGCGACGAAGTCTTACGTGTTTACACGGAAAACAACGAAAGCGACCGACATTGTTGACATTCTGTCAATGAAATCAAAGCAAACATGTTTCTTCACTGCTTTCAACTCTACTGCCTGAACCTACCACCACTTGTATGGATTGTGTGTGTGTGTGTGTGTGTGTGTGTCTATGTATGTGTGCGTGTATGTGTGCGCGCGCACGCGCGCTTATGTATGCGTGCATGTGTGCGTGTGTGTATATGTATGTACGTATATATGTATGTGTATGTATGTATATGTGTGTGTGTGTGTGTGTGTGTATATAT
>NC_068983.1:43861774-43863002 GCF_001194135.2 Octopus bimaculoides | reverse complement strand
ATATATATATATATATATATATATATATATATCTTATATATAGATGGCAATTTCTGTCTGTTACCATCTCATTGTCTAAATCAGCGAACCAACCTTCACGAAAGTTTGCGTACATGTTAAACTAATATCCAGTTAAATTATAGGCTAATTTGATTTCAATAAAAATCGCTAGTGGGCCTCGTACGGGGGTTGGGCTATTATATGATAAAATGAGAAGGGTACAAACGTGTTAGGTTGAGATGAACGTGATGGTTTATATAATGAGGGTGACTGATATCAGAGAAGGGGTGGAAACAAAAAGAGATAGAGAGAGTGGGCGAGATAGGGACTGAGCAGCAGCAGAGAGAGAGAGAGAGAGAGAGAGTAAGAGAGAGAGAGAGAAAGAGAGATAGAGAGAGATAGAGAGGAGAGGGAGAGATAGAGATAGAGAGAAAGAGAGGAGAGAGAGAGAGAATGTGTTTACTGAATTTTTACCTATCAGTTAACGCATACGCTTTAGTGAATTAACTATCGTCTGCTCAGCCAAAACTTTTACATCTCTAACAACAGATGTAAAACTAACAAGTGAAAGGCAAACTGTTTTTATATTTGCTTTCAAATCACCGTATTAAGATTTATTAAAACTTTACTGAAACAATAAAACTAAAGATAATGTCTTTCATTTTTTTCCATAGATGAATAGCCCGTCGTTGTAGGGCAATTTTTACAATAATAATAATCTTATATAAATTTCTGTTTATTCCATGTCAGACCATGCCTTTCCCGACAGATAGGTCTCTGAACCAGTTTTTTTCCCATGGCCAACTGTATGTAGGATGCTCAAGAGTCGGCAAACCAAATCATTTATTTATTTATGCTCCAGAGAGCAAGATCAAAAATGTAGTATATCAAGAGGCTCTGTAAAATTGATAGTAATCAGCCCTCAATCAATTCCTTCATAGTCGCACATCGTCAATCCTCTCATCCGTCCAACCATCCACCAGTTCAACTTTGATATTACCTTACCATTACAATCAATCAATTTTATGATTCAACTGTATTACTTGCCAGTATTTGTAAATCTGTCCCACGACACGGTGTATTTGTAAATCTATTTGTAATTTAAACGGGAAATGAACAGGGAACGGGATAGGACATGAAACAGTGTAATGGGAACGGGAACTGGAAATAACCCCCGCTTTTCCGGGTAGTACCGGGTAATTCAGTTAGTATATATATATATATATAT
>NC_068983.1:43851267-43854704 GCF_001194135.2 Octopus bimaculoides | reverse complement strand
CCGTAGCCAGATGACCGAAACACGTTAAAATATAAAAGATATATCCTAGTAGTAGCGATCTTTACGATCCAATCATTTAACGTATTTACTCATGAAAAGCTTGGTACAAAACCATTTCCTTCCATAGTTGTACTATAGTTCGCACTCCAAATTTTTCAGTTAAAAACCAAGTCTAAAATAATGCAACTTTTACACGAGGAAATTCGGTAACTGAGTTCTATATTTGAGAGATGAGGAATTATGTATATTGTTTACATTATATACATTGGACGGATATTTGTCCTCGTCTTGTTTGTTGTTAACACAACGTTTCGGCTGATGTACTCTCCAGCCTTCATCAGGTGTCCTGAGGGAATTTCGAACCTGGGTTCTCAAAAAAAGAAACAAAAAAAACCCAACAAAAACAAAACAAAACAAAACAAAAAAGCAACAACCTTACTCATTGGTTTCAAATGTTGGCACCAGACTAGTAATTTCGAGAGAGGGAGTAAGTCGATTACGTCGACCCCAGGGCTCAACCGGTTCTTATTTTATCGACCCTGAAAGGATGAAAGGGAAAGTCGACCTCGTCGGAATTTGAACTCAGACTATAGAAACGGATGAATTGCTTATAAGGATGAATGAAAATATGACTTTGTATTTGTATTTCATTAATTAAATTCCATTAATTGAAATGTTTTTTGTTTTCTTTCTCTTCCATAGGTGTGTGTGTTGATCATCAACTGCCAACCAATAAATCATTTGATGAGGCATTCAATAAATTTTTAAGCAAACACCAGTACGAAGGGGCAGCGATTGCTTTATCAAGACATGGCAAACTTATTTATGCCAGAGGTTACGGGAAATTGCATAAAGAACACAAAATCATCCCAGAAACGTTGTTCCCCATTTCAAGCATTGCCAAGATGTTTACTGCAGTCTCCATTCTGAAATTAGCTGAAGAAAACAAATTGGGGCTGACAAGTAAAGTATTTGGTAAAAGAGGGATTTTAGGCCATTTGAAACCGTGGGGCGCTCATCATACTGACAAACTGTTGTATGAGATAACAATTGATGATCTGCTGCGCCATGCTGCTGGTTGGAACGCAAACAAACCACCTCTGTTTGATCCTCTGCTGAACTCTGTATATTTATCTAAAGGCTACCGTGTACCCAACATAACTGACATCATGAAGTTATCTCGACCAATAGAACTGAGAGATGTCATCAGATATGTCATTTCCCTTCCTCTTCACGATCGACCAGGTACACACTCGACATACTCAAATTTTGGTTACGTCATACTGGAACGAATTATCGAGAAGGTACAAGATTTAGGCTACGCTGATTTTGTTCGCAAGCACATTCTGGAGCCGTGTGGTATGTGGCATACAAAGGTTAGCATCGCTAACCACCATCACGATGAGAAAAACAAGAAGAACGGTGCTGTATTTCATATGCCGTCCAATACCTTACATGCTCCACCAGAACATGCCAGAGTTGAATGGCACTCCAATGTTTATGATATAATGCGCTTTTCTCGTTGTTTGGATTATTCTGGCGACCATCATCTTCTCAACGAGTCCGGAGTAAGAATGCTCTTGGAGAAACCAAGCCGTATAGTTGGACATGCCGATAGTTGGATGGGAGCTGGGGTCAATGTCAACAAGCATGGCCATATTTGGCAAGAAAGTGATATGAACACAGATGATATGCTCTTTTATCATAAAGGATTGTTGAAGTCTATCCATAAACACCACAACTCAACACATTCGTCAGCTGATGCATTTGTGATGCTGTTAGTTGGAAGAAAGAACAAAAATTTATTCAACAAAGAGATTTTACATTTTGCAAAGAATTTCGATATTCATACTCCTGATTATTTCAATTATGATCTGTCAGATATTCAAATTGGTACTCCAGCCGAAGGATCGCGGATCGTTAAGTATCAAGTACCAGAGAGACATATTTCAGCATATGTTAGTGCCATCCGAGAACAAGACTTTAAAGTGGAATGGATAAGTGCTTTTGAGTTTAAAGAAAAAACTTTTTTCAGTGTTATAGCCCACTTTAATCCTGGTCAAACTCCAGACGCCTTCTATCTCGAACATGGTTTAGAAGAAAAGAGACTTCTACATTACAAGCATGTCTATGCAAGAAGTGATGCCTACCTGAAATTGATACAAACATATACAAGTTATTCACACGGAGGCAAGCAAAAATATATGGCACTTTTTAACAAGGAAAAAGAACCCCCAGTGGATATTAAATTCGGAATTCGGCAATATTCTCAAAGTTATAAACTCTTCGCTCATGTATATAACGAGAAGGGTTACGTTCCGCGGGTTCAAAGTTTTTTCCACATAAACCACGAACCATTGGTATGCTTTATTCTGGAAAAGAAACCCATTAAATTTTCTAAAGAGTATATGAATATCAGTTTACGAGATCTTATCTTTAGTATGAAACTAAATTTCAAATCTGGCCGAGTCATGACATACCTGGATTCTTCAAGCCGCTATAAAAAACCTCGATTTTCGGTAATTTATCGCAGAGACAGTACCAGACAAGGTCTCTTCAAACATAACCTTACTGCTTCAGGTGTAGGTGAAGTTATTGCTTATCATTACTTTAGAGGGAGCTATTTCCCGAAACTGCTTGTGGGTTATGTAAATAAGAAGGGCGTTTTGTATTATGCCGTTTATCTTGAGCGAAAAACTTCTTTAAAAAACAAAAAAATGAACTAAAAAAAGCAACAGAACATCACAGACTTATCAATTGAAAACAAAACAAACTATTAAAAAACGCGGTGGAATGTCATTAAAAATTAAATTACCTAAATGAATACAGTTTTTTTTTATGGTTATAAAACATTTTCCGCAATTAAAAAGCGAAGAAGATTATTGTTACGGTTTGAGCTATTATTTAAACATTACATCGAATGTTTTCCTCCTTTTGTAAAGATCAGTTCAGTAGGACGTAGCTGTGATCGTGTCTCATCGTGTCTCATCTAGTCAAATACTGATACATCAAACTCTGGTTACAAGACTGAGCGAATCACCCGCAGTAAATCACGAACGCGCGCGTACGCACGCTTGCACACACACACACACACACACACACACACACACACACGCACACACACACTGGTATACCCATATGCACTCTCATTAACACACATAAACAGAAACATCTATACACACAGATACACACTATGAACAACATCTTTGCACAAACTACTTAACGTCTGGCTTTGATAAACGTCTTCATATTTTCCATCATCAAAATTTGTTTGAAATCGATGTATTCTTTACAAAATCAATACATCATATAAGATCAATACATTGCAATTTGAAATAAATAAATAAATAAAATTTTATTGATATTTCCCCATATTCTGCCATTTTTCACGTCATGCTCCGTTTAGTAATTTTCTTTTTTTTTATTGGTTCATCTTT
>NC_068983.1:43846516-43846901 GCF_001194135.2 Octopus bimaculoides | reverse complement strand
CAAAGACTTTTGATAATCTTTTTCTAAAAAAGTGAAACCGGTTAAGTAAATAAATATTTTTAAAAAATAAGTGCATTTTCAAACCTTCTTTCATATATATATATATATATATATATATATGTACATATAATATATATATATGTATATATATATATATGTATGTGTGTATATAGATAGATACATACATAAATAAATACACACATACGTACATACATACATACATACTTACATACATACATACAGACATATACATACATACATATACACGCATGCACTTATATATATACACACACACACTACTGAAATATTTTAAAGAAAAACCATTATTAGCTTTTCAACAATAAGCCCCTTGTATTTGTGTGTGTGTGTGTGTGTGTGTGTGTGT
>NC_068983.1:43846158-43846506 GCF_001194135.2 Octopus bimaculoides | reverse complement strand
TGTGTGTCTATATATATATATATATATATATATATACGCAACAGCATACTTTCTTGTCTGTATAATATCTACATATATTTATTTATTACGACTGTAATGCTTCCTTCTTTTCACAGTATTTCTTACTCAGGTGGAGATTAAAGAATACATAGTAGTAGTAGTAGTAGTAGTAGTAGTAGCAGTAGTAGTAGTAGTCGTAGTCGTAGTAAAGTGAAGAAAGAGGCGAAGAGGTGCAAGCGGGAGCGTTACAATGATTCGAAAGGGTTTCTTACCTCCCCGCCCATCTCCGGTCTGTCGTCTGCTCGTTGTTATATATGTTAGTTGTTATTCCTCACTAAACTAAAACCA
>NC_068983.1:43836539-43845524 GCF_001194135.2 Octopus bimaculoides | reverse complement strand
ACACACACACACATTTACTCACCACCTCTCACCGCAACTGGAATCGTTGTTTAGAAATTTCAGATTTCTAAAATCGTAAAACAATCTTCTTTGTCTCAAAGACAATTATTATATTCCTCGTTCTCCCCATTTTACCATTCCTATATTCCTTGCATCTTTTGTTTTATATGGGAAATGTTTTCTTTGCAACTGCAAAGTGGATGAAAACCCAAAGACTATTAGCTTGTTATTATTATTATTATTATTATTATTATTATTATTATTATTATTATTATTATTATTATTATTATTATTATAAGTGGATGGTTGAAAGTGTGAAAAAAAAGTTATATAGAAGGGATGGCAGGAAATTAAAAAGACATGTTTTCTGTAGAAATGAAGAAACAGACGACGATGATGTATTGATGCCGTCTATAAAAATTGTTTTTACAGACGACAAAGGTTTATTCTGTAGTGTTTGCTAAAGAATAGTAAATATTCTGGTAAGCTGTTGGAATCGTCGTGGCTGTGATTATCACAAGAATGGCAGCAACAGAGAGAACAGCATGATAAAAACGGTGGAATCTCAGAGCAGGGTTTCTGCGACCCTCTCGATTACTTAGAACAGGGAGAAGTTTCTATGTGGATGCTTGGTCCACAAGAAATAGCAGAGAAGTCTCTCTCAGGTCACACTTTTTCGTTTTGAAGGAAGGATAATGTAGTTATAGACATTATATATCTGATAAATGACAAGATGGTCCAGACCGGTTCGATTTTGGTCAAAGATCTGGTAGATCAAATTTGACCTGGTGTTAAATAACAATAGCTATCTCTATTTAATAATCCTTTCCATTATAGGTACGAGGCCTGAAATTTTGTGGGCGGAGTTAGTCAATAACATTCAACTGATACTTAATTTATCCACCACGAAAAAATGAAAGGCAAAGTCGACCTCAACGGAATTTGAACCCAGGTCATAAAAATGGACGAAATGCATTTTGTCCGGCGTGCGAACGATTCTGCCAGCTCGCAACTTTATCTCTATTTAATAATGCTTTTTACTCTAGACACAAAGCCTGAAATTTGGAGGTGGGATGAGTCGATTACATCGACCCTAGTATTCACTCCAATGGTACTTAATTTATCGACCCCGAAAGGATGAAAAGCAAAGTCGACCTCGGCGGAGTTTGAACTCAGAACGTAACAACAGACGAAATACCGCTAAGCATTTCGTCCGGCGTGCTAACGATTCCGCCAGCTTGCCGCCTTAGCTCTATTTGATAATAGCCGATATAAATGTTTGGTTGGGTTGTTGGTTGATTGTTTGAATCCTCCAGTCACTTTATATCGTATAGAGAGAGGGAGAGAGAAAGTAAAAGAGAGATACTGAGGGAGTGAACGAAGGAGTTCAGGATGTGTGCACGTGTTATGCTTGGTGGCAAGAAGAGAAGAAGAAAGAGTAAATGGCAGAGTAGTTAGGACAGGAGTTATACAAATGGGGAAATTTGTTTTATTGAATTTTATTTTAAGGTAATAAATATTTTTTGTTTAAAAATTTGTATTCATTTCATAATGTTGTATAAGCACCAAAAAATTTGATAAGAGTTAAATTATGATTATCGTGTGTATGCCATATAACCTGATATTACCATGGCGTCAAAAGTATATTTCTATTAAAGCATATTACCGCACATATGCCTGTCGATATCGCCATTTCTGTGGAGATTTCCAGTTGATGCTAGAATCTTACAGGCGTTTTAAATGTCTATGAAGTGGATTTCTTCTGCAGACCAGTCAAGTATCCTAAATGTTGGAATCAGCACTGGTACTGTAACTGCACTGTGAAATATTGTCTTATTGTAAGAGGAGAGTTCCGACTGCCATAGTTTTTCTTAGTCTGGTGTAATATTCTTGGGTCACTCTGTTTTTATTCATAGTAGCTTCGTATGATATATTTTCATCAATGCCCAGGTATTTGCAAGTACCACATATGTATGTATGTATGTATGTATGTATGTATGTATGTATGTATGTATGTATGTATGTATGTATGTATGTATGTATGTATGTATGTAGGAGCACTCCGTCGGTTACGACGACGAGGGTCCCAGCTGATACGATCAACGGAACAGCTTGCTCGTGAAATTAACGTGCAAGTGACTGAGCAATCCAAAGACACGTGTACCCCTAACGTAGTTCTCAGAATGTGACAAGGCCGGCCCTTTGAAATACAAGTACAACTCATTTTTGCCAGCTGAGTGGGCTGGAGCAACGTGAAATAAAGTGTCTTGCTCAAGGACACAACAACGCATGGCCGGGGAGTGAACTCACGACCTTACAATCGCGAGTTGAATGCCCTAACCACTAAGCCACTCGCCTTCATGTATGTATGTATGTATGTATGTATGTCGTTATTCAGTTTTGTTTCAAAATTTCTTGCCAACAGAGAAAGAACCGGTTTCTAACCTAGATCCAAGGTTCCTTCATTGGAATTTCAACATCAACAACAGGGAAGTTTGTATGTATATATGTATGCATGTATTTATGTATGTATGTATGTATGTGTGTATGTATGTATGTATGTATTATGTATGTTTGTATGTATGTATGTGTGTATGTGTGTATTATGTATGTATTATGTATGTTTGTATGTATTTATGTATGTTTGTATGTATGTGTGTATGTATGTATGTATATATGTATGTATGTGTGTATGTATGTATGTATGTATGTATGTATGTGTATGTATGTATGTATGTATGTATGTGTGTATTATGTATGTATTATGTATGTTTGTATGTATGTATGTGTGTATGTGTGTATGTGTGTATGTATGTATGTATCTAGGTATATTCTTTTACTTGTTTCAGTTATTTTGATCGCGGCTATACTGGAGCACACACACACACACACACACACACACACACACACACACACACACACACACACACACACACACACAGACACACACACGCGCGTGCGCACACACGCGCATGCGCACACACGTATATATATTGAAAGAGAGAGTGGGAGAAGCTGAAAACGAGAGGGAGAATACTTTGCATATGTGTGTTATTGAATTGTCGTTTAACATTTCAAAGCTGATGTGGTGTTATTAGTATTATTAGTACCATTAGCATGTCTCTGCTGTCACTAGTATTTGCCGAACAATAGCATTGTTTTACACAAAACCAGTCCACAGGTGACGAAGATACAAAAACTGTCGAATCATACTATACTATACATACACACATACATACATACAAACATACTATACCTCAAGTCAAGAACATTGAAGCAATAGCTATTCCTTTTTATACTTTTGTTATCTTTTTAGTATTATTTATATACAACCTTACACTCTCAGACGTCTCCGTCATCATCTGTCAAGTGGAGGTCATTATGATTTCAACACCCTCAAAAAGTGTTGCTTTCACCAGAAGTGTCGAGCATAATTGATGTTAACTGGAACGTCTGGGTTCTTTTGATTCACACTGTAGCATGCTTTGAATGCTAATCTAACTGTAGCTACTAGGTTCTCCTCATTTCCTTCAGATGATGTAATTGAGAGAGACGGAATGAATGAAGTGAGAAAGAAGATAGAAGGCGAGAATGTAGGGAAAAGGAAAGGGAGAAAGAATGGAGGAAAAAGACTGATTAATAGACGTGAGAATATTCACTTTGAAAGAAACGCTAAGTTCAGTGATTACAAATGATGTTACGAAACAGATGCAATTAGTGTCTCGTTTAAACACAGAGATCTCTTAATCATTTTCACTACCACGTTTAGCCCATTACTTCCCATAATTCTATTAACTGGAATTTTTTTATGAAACTTTGATTTCTAGCATAAAACAGCCTTAGAAACACGCTGGAATGATCAAAATAACATTTCAAAATAACATTTTAAATAGAAATAAGCGAGATATTGGGTGAAAAATTAGCAAACCTCATTTGAATATCAGAGAAATATACCTAGTAGATATAGCAAAAAGGTTAGATATGTGTAAATATTGACAGATAATTACGAAATTTGTAATTTTTAAGTGATCTCATATGAGATCACTGGTAGGTAATGGGTTAAACGAAGATCCCTTAATTCTGTGCCTTTCATGAAGTACATTTTTTAACTGAAAGATCCCATGAACACTTTGGCTGTTTAGAATCTACGGTTATTTTGAAGTAATCGTAACTGTTTCTTTTAATAATTTTTGTTGAGTTAATGTCTTATGTCGTATTCTGTATGCATGCATTATTAACCCTTGATTTTGTAAGAGCGAAGACGATTAAGGTATTTTCAGTTGCAAAAATGACCTAATAAAATGGGGTTGATAGGGTTTTCACAACCTTTATCTGGTACAGTTAAGTACTGTAAGTACTTCAAAACAGTCAAAACATCTCTTAACTGAGCGATCCCGTAAACACTTTGGCTGCCTTGAAATAACTTAACGGAGAGGCGCCTTAAATAATGTGACTCCTTGAAATTAACTCTTATAACCGAAACATCCCTTAAAAACTCCGGTCATCATGAAGTACAAATGTAAAAGGAACTATCCCTTAAATACCTTGGTTGCCTTTAAGTACACACTCCAACAAAGTGATCCCATTGTCGTGTGTTTTGCTGTGGTTGTTCGTTGATGTTGCTGGAGAATGAAAATGTCTTTCCAGGGCTGCGTGAAAAAAGATTAGCAATTCTATTATCCTTTTATTCTTTTACTCGTTTCAGTTATTTGACTGTGCCCATGCTGGAGCACCAGCTTTAGTCGAATAAATTTACACCAGGACTTATTCTTTGTAAGCCAAGTACTTATTCTATCGGTCTCTTTTTGCCGAACCGCTAAGTGATGGGGACGTAAACACACCGACATCGGCTGTCAGGCGACGGTGGCGGGGACAAATACAGACACAAACAACAAACACACACACACACACACACACACACATATATATATATATATACGACGGGCTTCTTTTAGTTTCCGTCTACCAAATCCACTCACAAGGCTTTGGTCGGCCCGAGGCTATAGTAGAAAACAAAAACACTTGTCCAAGGTGCCACACAGTGGGACTGAACTCGGAACCATGTGGTTGAGAAGTAAGCTTCTTACTACACAGCTACTCACGAATAATTAACAGTAGCTTTATTTACTGCATATAATATTTTCTGTGTTGATGAAAAATAAAAGCGAAAGTTTATGTACGCTACAGTCTATGCACACTACAGAGACCTTGGACAAAATAACGGTCACGTATCAATCTTCAAGAAGTCCATCATAACTAGGAAAATACTCGCGCTATATTCATGAGGGCAAGATCTGTACCTTGTATCTGCACAGCTGATGAATGGAAAATGAGAAGGGAGTCGTTAGAGCAACTGCCTCAACATTCTGAAGTTGCGACCAAGACCCCCACATATTTATAGAGCTCATTAGAAAGTTATATAAAGTCAAGTCACATGATAGTTTGATGCTGACTGGTCGGTTGATCGGCCGATCGCGTGAAACGACAGTGATCTCACTGTAATATCTGCACGGCTATCTAGCGATTCGGTCTCGAATCGTCTGCCTAGAAGTAAACACATAAACTGAACGATCGTTGAAACACTACGGTTCTTTGAAGAACAGATTTCAATAGAGGGATCCCCAAAAGAGCTAATTTAAAAATAAACAAATTAAAAACACAGCCCCAATTCTACTCTGGCTGGTAAGTCCGCAGTGATCATTAGGGGAGGTAGAAATAACGGAGTGTCAAGGAGTGGTGGTGACGGTGGTTAAGTGTCAGTTGATTGGTTAAGAAAACATTTACGTGGACGTGTCAATAGAGAAAGAAGTAATATGTGCTTTGGGACAGGCTATCACCGTTAATAGAACAATTCCAATTCCTGATGTTTTAATTGCTTGTTGCTTTTAGTAAAAGCCACAAGAGTTTTGGTTAAAAGAGAAAATATAAATAAACGAGGCTACGTAAATAACAATTGAGACTAAGTAAACTTATTAAGAAAACTGTTTCCTCTCCATGATTTTTACCTTCCTTCAGAAACTGCACCGGCGTTCCCCTTCTTCATCCCCTCCTTTCTTCTTCTTCTTCTTCTTCTTCTTCTTCTTCTTCTTCTTCTTCTTCTTCTTCTTCTTCTTCTTCTTCTTCTTCTTCTTCTTCTTCTTCTCCACAGCACAGGTTTTTTTTGTATGCATGTACAATCTTATGTGAATGTACGTATACGCAGGTACGCGTATATGTATGTATGTATGTATGTATGTATGTATGTATGTATGTATGTATGTATGTGTGCATGTTTGTGCGTGAGTCTACATGTGTGTATGTATGTTTGTATGCATGTATGTGTGTATGTATGTATATATTTGTATATGTACATATGTATGTGAGCGTGTATGCATCTATTTACGTATGTATGTGTATATTTCTATGCATGCACGTGTACACACACACACACACACACACACACACACACAAACATACACACACACACACACATACACACATACACACCGGGTGATCAACCCAAGTGTGGACATTTATTTTACTTACATTTAATTAACATTTCTTTTCTTATTTCAGGAATTTAATACTCTTAACATTTAAGGTAGTATTGAAGCTAATTTATTCTTGAAATTTAATATACTTGAACCGAGTATCTAAGTTAGCATGAGTGGAATAAGCAAAGGAATAGAAGGGTTATTCAAGAAAGGGAAAACTCCCAGCGAGATTTTCAAGATTTTGAAAACCACTGTCAGCAGATCAGGAGTCTATGAAGTAATGAAACGAAAACGAATAAAAGAGACCGGTTCTTGCTTACCAAAAGTGAGAACTACTCCATATCGAGCAGTCAGAACTCAAAACCTCATAAAAAAACACCAAAGAAAAGATCGGGCGTAACCCAAGCATCAGAAAACTCGCTTCAAAAGCCGGCACAAGCTATGGAACTCTGGATAATTTATTGAAACATGATCTTCAGTTATTCCCATTCAAGGTATCAAAAGCACATCTTTTGTGTGAAACCACAAAGAAAAAGAAAAGAGCAAAGTTTCTTCTGCAAAAGCCGAATGATGGCACACAACCGCCTATACTGTACATAGATGAAAAGTTATTTAGTGTGCAAGCGTGTCACAATCCACAAAATGATTGTATATATGCAGTAAATAAAGAGGACATTTCTGTCGAACAAAGATTATCCTTTCAGCGGCAGAAACCTGCATCCATAATGGTGTGGTTTGATGTGAGCTCAAATGGCATGAAAACCCTTCTAATTTTCATTGAAGAGGGTGTAAAAATCAACTAACATGTTTATTTGGATATGTTAAAGGATAAAGTAGTTCCTTGGGTTATTGTAACAATGGGGGAAGAAGGTATAACTCTCCAACAAAATGGCGCAACATCGCATACGGCTAAAAAACTCAAAGAATAGTGTCAAGAGAGTTTCAAGGCGTTCTGGTCGAAAGAGTTTTGCACCCCACCCCTCACTCGACCTGAATCCGATGGACTTTGGCATATGGTCTATCTTGAGAGTAAAGCCTGTACTAATTCTCCTACGAGTCTCAGAGCTCTTGAGCACCATTTGCGAAAATACTGGGATGAAATCTCCAAAGAAACTGTTCCCTGCCTCTTGCTCCCAAGTTGTTGCCAGACTCCGCCAAGGGTGGTTATATCGAAAATTAAATATATCATCTTAATTTACATTTTCTGGGTTTTATTTGAGCATATCTAAATTCAATATATCATTTTGTATCGAGATGTTATTTGAATAAATATATGTCTACATTTCATCTGATCACCCAGTATATATATCAGGTCATCCCATAAGTTCTGTCTGAATTTTGAATAAAGAAAACAAGTGATCAAATGTTTTATTTAATTGAAATTTAATCACCAAAGTACTTTCCCTGATTATCTATGACTTCCTTCCATCTATTTACAAGCTTTTTAATCCCATCAATGTAAAACTCTTTTGGTTTCAAAGCGAAGAACTCTGAAATGTCAGTTTCAACCTCCCCCTGGCTTGCGAAAGTTATGTCCCCCAGATGATTCTGTAAACTACGAAACAAATGGTAGTCTGAAGGAGCAAGGTCGGGAGAATAAGGTGGAATTTTTTCCCAACCAAGCTCTTCGATCTTCTGTGATGTGATCTTTGCAATGTGGGGTCACGCATTGTCCTGATGAAACATCACTTCTTTTCTATTCACTAAAGCGAGTCTTTTTTTCTTCAAAGCTTGGTTCAAACGCTCTGATAGTAGATTTGAGCATTGATTGTTACATTAGGCGGGAACAATTCAAAGTGAATTATTCCTTTGCAATCCCACCAGATAGAGAGAAGAACCTTTTTCCCATGAAGTTCCCTTCTCGGTTGTGGTTGAGCTTTTCCCCTTTTACCAAGCAACTGTTTATGATGTTTAACATTTCGATACAAGATCCATTTTCCGTCACCAGTCACAAGTCTATCCAAAAAAGGTGAAATAAGTTCGCGAGAATGCAGAGAAAAGCAGATGTCAACTCGGTATCTGCGGTTGCTTTCGGACAATTCATCAGGCACCCATTTTACAAGTTTAAGAACCTTTCCAAGTTGTTGAAGATGACGATGAACAGTTGTAATGTTTGAACTAAGTTTTATTGCCAATTCTTCAACTGATAATGCAGGATTTTCTTCAAGTAATGCCTCAAGGAGCTTATCATCAAACTCAACTGGACGTCCTATTCGATCTTCATCTTCAAGGCTGAAATCTCCACTCGTGAATTTTGCAAACCATCTTCTGCAAGTTCTTTCATTCAAGCATTCTTTCTCATAAACTGAGTGAATGTTTCGAGTCGCTTCGGCTGTAGAGTTTCCATTTTTGTACTCATAAAGCATTACCTGCCTCAAATGCTCTTTGGATACTTTCATGTTAGAAAGGGTTTTAATCAAAGAAATTTTAATTCTATTATTCTGTAAAATAATATTTAATTAGTCTAAATGTACACAAATGCATAAAAATAATTTTTAATTCCATTAGACAT
>NC_068983.1:43833482-43836080 GCF_001194135.2 Octopus bimaculoides | reverse complement strand
CACACACACACACACACACACACACACACACACGCACACGCACACACACATACACACACATATATATATACATATACAGGGAGAATTCACAAAAAAAAACAAAAACAAAAGACGAAGACAGGTGGTGTAGACAACAAACAGGTGTATTAGTATAACGCTCGGGAAGTGAAAAAGTCTTTAACGTTTAGATTAAGGTTTAACACTCTTCCACAGAAAGGAACACAGAAAGAAACAAGGAAAAAAAAAAAGAATGTGTAGTGGCCAGCGATCTATCATGGCGAATATATATATAATTGTTAAACAGGACACCAAACATTAAGGCAAGACAAACGTCTCAAGTCATATACAATATTATTATAGGAAGAAATTTTGGAATTTCTTCCTATAATAATATTGCATATGACTTGAGATGTTTGCCTTGCCTTAATGTTTGCTGTCCTGTTTAACAATTATATATCTGCTGCATCGGAAATCTGCAATGGCGCCATAACTACCGTCTCGGCTATAACCTTGGAGCCCCAGTAATCCGTTACAGCACTTACTTAGCATACCTAATCGTTTAGATTACCTGCGAACTAAACCCGCATACTTTGTATATTTATACATACATATACATGCATGCATACATACATACATACATACATACATACATACATACATATTCCAGGTTTATTTCTGAAATTTCTCACCAACAGAGAGAGTGCTGGTTTCATTGAAATGGAGACAACAGCAACCACACAGCCAAGTATTTATGTATATATCCGCACATACGTGTGTAAATGGGCATACATGCTATGCAAATCAATGAGTGCATCAATCTACATGTTTTCATGTATGTATGTCTACTCTACATATACACGTGTATATGTTGATTACTGTAAACTAAATTCCTGTTATCTTTTACATAGTGTTACAATTCTGTTACTAGCCTGTAGTCTTTTAGGTAGCTTCGTCTTTTCTGGTTTTGTGGCGCCCAGCTTTTCAAGATTGACGCTGAGCAGTTAGTTAAATAACCACGTGACACAGGAATCACGGATATAAATATGATGTCATATCTTGGGTATTGTATTTACTGTGAATCGAGTGTATTATAAACACATATTCTTCTGGAAAGAGAAGTTATTCTCCAATGACGAAACACAGCGATTAGCGTGTTCACGTTCGAATCTATCGGAACATATTAAGAATCGCTCTGATTATGGCTGTATACCGTGAACATGACGATTTATTATTCGTTTGGCCGATAACAGCGTGCATCAGCAAATAATTTGTTTGCTAAAGAAGAGCCACAAACTCTTGTTAAATTCGTTAGCCCGGAGTACCTTTGGCTGAGTAGACACATTGATGTCGAAACACCGAGGTCTCCTAAAGTTTCCTTATGTTAATGAATCGAGTGTAATATGAACACACATTCGTTTGAAAGGAGTTGTTCTACAATGACGAAATGCAAGAGCGATTAGCATATTCACGTTCGAATCTGCCGAAATATATTAAGAATAAATATGAAAGTCATCTTTCAGATTCTCGCTGTCCACCGTGCAAATTAAAGATTTATTATTAGTTTTCTTTTCCGTTTATCTTTGACACTATGCTAAAATCCGCTGGAAAACTGTGCACACAGTTTTTCTCTATCCTAAATCATTATGTCTGCTGCGTTGTACCAACGTTATAAAGAGTCTGTAATAAGAACATTCTACCAATAGTCTTTCATAGAATGGGATAATATACCCTCTTTATCACTGCAATTTAACGTATTTCGATTTTTAAGACCATTCTTTGTCTGGATTCTGTTGTTCAATATTTGGGCCACTACCTCATGCCTATTTGATGAATAGTAATGTGATGATATTTTCAGAAATCTGCTTATGAAGTGGGTCACATCTTTGCTAATTAATTCCTCCGAATTAGCATAGGGCGGCGAACTGGCAGAATCGTTGGCACACCGGAAGGAATGCTCAGCGGTCTTTCTTCGGGCGTTGCCTTCTGAGCTCCAGTTTCCGTCGAATAAGACTTTGCTTTTCATCTTTTCGGAATCGACAAAATAAAGTACTAGTCAAATATCGGAGTTGATGTCATCAGCAGACCCACAGCCCCTGAAACTGCTGACCATGTTTCAAAATTTCAAGCCAGTTTCTCTGAGCTTACATAGGTTGTCACATCTAGATTTTTTTTTCACCTGCATCCCATTTCTTTTGTCCATCAGGTATTTCGTTATTTCTCGTTCCTTCAAAATGACAGGAGAAATACCTGTTGTTTGTTTTAAGATAAACTACTTTGGTTATCTATGTTACACTCATGTTGAAGCTTTCTGACTGAACGAGATCATCCACGAGAATCCACACTAGTCCTCTTGGGAATCGGTCCCAGTAGATGGGATGCTTTCATGATATATCGACCGTCATTTTCACTCAATGATGAAAAATAAAAATTAAGATATATGAAAATAAAAGATGGAAAAATTTATCTGGCACTCCAATAAAATAAGTACTATGCGATCTCTGCTAGCACGGGCCCTCAGAAATTCCAACTTAGTGTCCGGCGTGCAGAAAGACCACTAGGAGTGAGGCATCCCTTAACTTTTGTGAAAGCGTGTCTCTA
>NC_068983.1:43827500-43831584 GCF_001194135.2 Octopus bimaculoides | reverse complement strand
TATATATATATATATATACATATATATATATATAGCTATATATAATCATAAATATACAGGGATTAGCTTGTGTGTGTGTGTACGTATATATGCATAAACAGATTCATAAATATATACACAAACATATAAGCATTAAGTATAGAATCACAATATCGTTGGTTTATCGGGTGGGGCCCAGTTAAATATTATTTTCACCAAAACCAATTATAGAGGGGCTTTCTTACTTTCTTTCAGAGATATATCATAGTTATATGTTAAAAAAAAGCTCATTATTTTGGTTATATTTCAATTCCCAGTAAAAAATCAATTCTCTCCACTTCAAGGAGTGGACCTAATTCAACGCCTGCTTTTGGAGTCTCTTGTTCTGCTAGAAACATGCTGAACGTATTAAGAATAAATATGCCACTCATTGTTTTGGATCTGGCTTAGTAAGGTGGCGTAGCTTCGATTGAGGAGACACTCAGCCAGGTCGAAACACTGCGATGTGTAGAAGTCTCCTTACACCGGTGCATCGCGTTGGTGAAAAGCAGTTGCAATCAGATAGTTTTATAATTATGATGAAGGGCCTTTCCTTAATCATCATATCTTTCTTCTTCCTCACAGCAAAGAAATAGCTAAACACGTTTGTTAGTTTGTCTCGTGGTCCCAACAGACACAATGGAAAAGGCAAAGGAGATGCGTTGGAACAGTCACTCAGATTCATGAGGATTGCACTGGCGGATATGCCATCTCAGCCCCCAAAACAGTGTGCAGGGATATGGTTCGGAGTCCAAGAACGCCGGAGGTCTGCACTGTCACAAGCTCAACCACAAACCTGTCAGAAAGCGGCCGATTCTTTGACATTTTTCCCTTCTCAGTTTGACGAGCTGCGGAGCCTGGGCTGGCAGCTGAACAGATACTCATGTTTGAATCTGCAGAACGAATTAAAAGTGAAAAAAGAAAAAAAGAAAATTATACGTTTTTGTTTGAATTCTCGCTGTTCTGCGCCTGCGTGCACTTCATGTAAACAAAAGCAAAATAACAAAGAAAAAAACAAAGTTAAAAAAACCCACTTCCTTAAAATAATCTTTCATGCTGTCCCCTATGTAAAAAGTCCTAGATTAGTAATTAACCCAGTTTTACTATCAACATCATTTCCTAACGATGTTATTGTCGCTTTGTGTATGACATGTTGACATTTGGTCAATTATGTATTACGTCGACGCTACAGCTTCTCTGCTAAAACCGAATATTTCACACCACCTGCAGGAACCATTATTATTATTATTGTTCGTGGCAGTCTTGCATTTTTCTATTTCTGTCTAATTTTTCTTTTTGTTTATATCTTTCTACTTAGTAATTTTATTTCTATATTTCCAGAGTGTACCAATTTGTCAATGAATTTAAAGGTCACATTAAAATATACTGCACTATTTGATGTACAAATAAAGTTGCTATGTTTTGACCTTTTTTTTTAGCCGAAAAAAGAGGATACTACAGTTCTTCAAATTAATATTATAATAGTTATCAAGATGGCGTGCTGGTAGAATCGTTAGCACGCTGGACAATATATTTAGCGGCATGTCGTCCGTCTTAATGTTCTGAGTTCAAATTCCGCCGAGGTCAACTTTGCTATTCATTCTTTCGGGATCGAGAAAATTGGTACCAATTGGACACTGGGTCGATCTAATCGACTTACACCCTCCTCTGAAATTGCCGGCCGTGTGTCAAAATTTGACACATACGTAATCAGTAAAAATTGTAGATGCACATGGCCTAGTGGTTAGAGCAGCGGACTCGCTATCGAGGGATCGCGGGTTCGAATCTCAGACCGGGCAATAAGTGTGTTTATGAGCGAAACACCTAAGCTTCACGCGGCTCCGGCAGAAGGTAACGGCGAACTTCTGCTGACTCTTTCGCCACAACTTTCTCTCGCTCTTTCCTCCTGCATCTTGCAGCTCACCTGCGACGGACCGGTGTCCCGTCCAGGTGGGGAACCTATACGCCAAGGAAACCGGGAAACCGGCCCTTATGAGCCAAGCATGGCTCGAGAAGGAACAAACAATCAGTAAAGATAGACTAGGCCTGTCGATACTGTTTCCAGCTTTTCTTCTCTCCACAAAACCAAGCTTTGGTGGAAATAAGGGCCCTTTTAGAAAGGCGGCAGCTAATTATCCCACAAAGTATTAAGCTTCTTGGTGTTTGTATGTCACAGAGATAAGAGAAGGTTCAGTTTGGGGTTTCAGGACATCTACTTTAGTTACCGTAGTTCTGCTTTCAAATCCTGCTTAGGGTGGTTAATTTTAATTTCACTGTAAATTCACAAAATATTAAAGAATCGGTTTTTATTTGTTGCAGACAGATTAGTTAAGAGATTAGTTAAGGGTTGAGTTTGTTGTTCCACATCAACTTCGGTGATCGTATTTCTGCGTTCAAATCCCACTTGGGATGAATTTGCAAAAATTCCATTGCAAATAGCAGCCAAGTCTCTCCTTAATCACTCCTTAACATTTCGGTAGAAAAAAAGAAAAAGAGAAAGAAATGTGTGGTTTTATTATCATCCTTATCGTCTTTAGTACCACCTCAACCACCACGAGTGTGGTGGATGGAGTGGTCACCATCATCATTACCACCACCACCGCCACCACCACCAGCTTAGCGAAGGCGGAGGTATTGTTTTCAGTCGCGTTTATTTGTTTGTTTATTTGTCCGCAGACAAGATATCTCAAGAAGCACTGGATAAATTTGGATGGAACTTTCAGGGATGTTTGGCCTTGTGACTGGCACGAACTGATTAGATTTTGGGATCGATCCGGTACCGGACAAGGATTCTAGATTATTTTTCCTGTCTTTTACTTAATTTTTGAGAGCGGTTGGGTTCATTTTCAGTATTCTCGTTTGTGAGAGCAGTTATTCTCATTTTAAAATCATCTCCGGCTAATCGCTGAGAGGACGTTAGTGTTGCCTTGGCGGAGGTTTGCGCTCTTTGAATGCTCTCATTATTATTATTATTATTATTATTATTATTATTATTATTATTATTATTATTATTATTATTATCATTATTATCATTATTATGGTTGTTGTTGTTGTTGTTGTTTCTTCTCAAAGCTCTTTTGTCACACTCTCTGTGACCTCTTCAGTGACTCTTCATTCCACGTGTCTCTTGTTCTACTTAGTCCATTCTGTTTTTCTGTGGTATGTATCCTTATCTGCGCACTCGTATACGCCTGTATGTGTGTGTGCGCGCGCTTGCGTGCGTGTGTGCGTGCGTGCATGTCTCTGTTGGTATGTTTTATGTGCGTGTATATGAGTTTACTTACTACACTGTTTGATCCAGAGTCTTTTATTTAGTTATTTTATTTATCTGTTTATTTAGTTATTTATTTGTTTTCTTTGTTTGCTTTTGCTTTTCTTTCTCATTCCGTCTTTAATATGTGTCCGTGTGTTGTGTAAGTGTGTGTGTGTGTGTGCATTTGGGTTTATGTTTTATACTGTTTGTATCTGTCTATTTTTTCTCTCATTTAGTCGCAGGTTGTCTAGTGTGGTGGAGTGGAAGGGTGTTATTCCAGTCATGTTTTATGTTGGGCTTGGTCTGTCTACTACTAATGTATATGGCCTCAGTAA
This sequence comes from Octopus bimaculoides, assembly GCF_001194135.2. Classification (NCBI taxonomy): domain Eukaryota; kingdom Metazoa; phylum Mollusca; class Cephalopoda; order Octopoda; family Octopodidae; genus Octopus; species Octopus bimaculoides. Next base: position 43,827,978 of record NC_068983.1, on the reverse strand, counting down.
TCTGTCTAAGTGTCGTGTCTGTTCTATGTGTTGACAATATCTTAAGATCTATGTTATTAACCGAGCTTTCACGTTCTAATTGAGAATGTTGGGGAAAAAAAGCATGTTGTAATAAAGTTCGTCTTCAATGCTATCAAACATGGTACCCACGAGGCTATGCAGTGCGATCGAATGCGTGACCTTGTGATTGTGAAGCGTCTTCTTAACCATCCAGCTATATTCATCGCTTACAAAGTTACAGAATGACAAAGTTAATTTTAGAAGCGGTAGATTCTCGTAATCATTGAAGGATCTCAGGTTGCAAGTGTTTTTGGTGACACGCGGTTTTCTTTATTCCTCGTTCGATGACTTGACGAATTTTAAGGTCACGCCCAAATACACACGCACGCGCACACACATATACACATACATACATACACACACACACACACACACATATATATATATATATATATATATATATATATATATATATATA
>NC_068983.1:43826367-43826747 GCF_001194135.2 Octopus bimaculoides | reverse complement strand
TATCTATCTATCTATCTATCTATCTATCTATATATATATATATATATATATATACAAACATTCATACATACATACATACATACATACATACATACATATATATATGTGTGTATGTATATATATATGTGTATGTATGTACATATATATGTATATAAAGATATATATATATATATATATATATATATATACAAACATTCATACATACATACATACATACATACATACATATATAGATACCTACATACATACATACATACATACATATATACATACATATACATACATACATACATATATATACACATGCAAACGTACATACATTCATACATATATATACGTACACACACATACAAGCACACTCGAGCGTACACACAGATCGG
>NC_068983.1:43822539-43825438 GCF_001194135.2 Octopus bimaculoides | reverse complement strand
AAAGGTTTATTAGCTACTGCCAATATGCTTCAGCCATTTTTTGACAAGGAAATAATAATTTTATCACCGATAGAATTGTTTCAGAATCGTTTGTTTATGTAGTCGGCACTTAATGTATATCGACTGAATGGACGTCAGTGATTGGTTGAAATTACAGAAATACGACAACTTTAACATGGAATAACTTAGGGATTTCTTTTTTTTTTTAAGAAGACTAAGAGAAAAAGATGTTTTATATGACACATTCTACCAGTGTTCCAAGTTTCAAAGTGTTTCGTTAATGAAAAATGTGGCCCCTGTTTTAAAAAAGATCCTACAATTACCTATATTACAACTAATGAAATATAAGAGAAATGAGTTAAAGATTGTTTGGTATGTGTCACGTTGGCTTTGTTTATGTGCTCGTTCCTCCTAACCTGCCTACGGCTCTGATCAATTTACAATATTGTGGGATAAGTGCTATTGGAAAACAAAGACTTAGCGAATTTGGGATCTTGATAATAATGAAACCTTAATTGACTGGGACGATGAAAAATACGCTTATTTTTTCAAGAACATATCGATGTTAAAACCTTCATCAGTGTATCATATTAAATGTAACACACCATTAGAAGACATGGGGTTGTGGGATTGGCTGAGATAAAATCTATCCTCACGGACTTGTGTTAAAAACGCAATATACAGCGGAGCGAGACGAACATCGCCGCTGCAATGACTTTTCACCTTCATTGCCACTTGTCAACGCCAGTATAGTGGAAACTTGCCGGGTGGTAGGAAAACTCGGTGTGGGTAATTGAAACATCGTTAAATTGAGATCGCCATTTATGTATCATATTAAATGTATATACACCTTAAAAAGACATGAATCTATGAAATTGTTTGAGATGAAAAATATCTCTTCATTGGTTGAGGCGTAGCTGTGTGGTAAGAAGTTTGATTCCCAATCACATGGTTCTGGGTTCAGTCCCACTATCTTCTACTATAACCTCGGGCCGACCAAAGCCTTCTGAGTGGACTTGGTAGAAAGAAACTGAAAAAAGCCCACCATCCTCATAGATAAATTGAGCACTGTCTCTATATGGAGCTAACATTAGGTACTTATGCTCAGACTGAGATTAATAATACTGCATGTACTCATTGATATATGCAAGGAGGGAGCAATACGACACAACGCCATATTGATTACGATGTTCCCAGATCAACACCAACATTTTAAATTAGGAATGTACAAAATCAGTCAAAAAATTAGAAAACTACACTCATTTACGTTTTCTAGTAAATAATACAAATTGGCAACACTTACGGCATCATCGGTGAGCAGCTCTCCATTCACTTTATACACTAAGTTTCACATTTGTCACCCCTATTAACCTGTTTAGAACAGTTAGATTTTGCTATAACGCACATTTTCCACTGAATTCAACCGGTGTATTTTCGTGGTTAGGTGGACACTAGTTTGATAGTTGAGCTCTGATTGGCTGTATGCAAACGAGTTCATATCTGGTTTCCGGAACTCATGGGAAAAACGAATTTTGCAGCCCGGCAAGCTTCCACTATACCATTGTATGCATTGTTCTATACCAATGTATGCATTGTTCAATCTTTCCTATATCTCGAGGCACAAATTTCGTTTAAGCAAGTGACAAACGGGTGCATGTCATTGACAAGCCTTGATAACGGCGAAACGGGCCGTCATTCTCGTGAATCACTACAATGCCAATGCTCGTCTCGTTCGGATGTCTATTGTGCTTCTAACACAATATTTCTATGAAGAGATTTTACTTTAAGCAATTCTATTGCTCTATAACTTTTAGTATGCTATACAAATGTCCATTTTGATTTAATGCTGTTTCAATTGCGTACACTGAGTCTTTGGATGTCATTTCTAGATTTAAACCTCATAACGTCTGTTTACTTCGGTTCCACTGACGATTTTATGGCATCTCTGACGAGGAAGATATTTCAAGATAAAAAAAAAATCATTTCCGCTCGTTATTGACAATAATTTACTGAATTCATGTTTTAAGGCGGAAATAGGAATATACTGGTTGATATCAAGAACCAAGGTTTTTTGGGGTGTTTACATATTTACGAGAGTATTAATCGACTTTGGAAGTATATTTTTGTTACTAAAATTATCATCAGAAAATATAGCGCGCATACATACATATATTTCCAACAGTATTTTGTTGTTGACGCCAACAAAATAAACAACCTTACCGTTAAAGTAACGAAACTGTTATGATTTTAGGACGATAACTGATGAGGGGAGAGCATGTCCACGTCTTGTGTATGATTTTTCTGCGTTCCTTTGTCGTCCTTCTATGTAATTTTTAAACCTTACATACATACATACATACATACATACATACATACATATATACACAAACATATATACATGCACAGATACAGACACACACTCACACACACAAGCTGTCATGCACAGGAGAGAATATATTTTGAGAGAAAACAATACAAATGGAAAACAAACGACTGTCTTATACAAATGTTAGAATCGGGTTTCATTCTCGGCTTATAAAAACTGTCATTATTAACAGCTGCTGAACGGAGGCCTTGGCATGCCGTGGTTGCTGATGCGCAAACATGCGCTCAGGCTACGACATCTCAAGCGTTTCGTGGACGGTGAACAGGTGTGGTCGCCTTTCGTCAGACGCGATTTTCCGCAGCTCGTTTCTTTAACAGAGCTGCAATCCTGGATCAAACGTAGACCGAGAAAGGGCGCTTGGCACCTCGAGTGCCGCCAAGCTCTCACCGCCCTCAGTCAGGCGGGCAGTGCGATCGGTAGTAGCTCCACTCTAGCGTTCTATAGAGGGTTAGTGGGAGAAAAGTGTGACGATGTTCTCGGGGAAACTCTAGGCGTCGAGGATAATCAGCTAAG
>NC_068983.1:43818184-43821227 GCF_001194135.2 Octopus bimaculoides | reverse complement strand
GTTTCCAGGTCTTTGTATTTTGAAAGTTTATCCATTTCTTTTAGGGAAACGTTGTCATCTGCTGGTATTGATACATCAATTAGAAAGCATTTTTTTTCTTCATGATCTATTATTATTATTATTATTATTATTATTATTATTATTATTATTATTATTATTAGTAGTAGTAGTAGTAGTAGTAATGTATTTTTCTTTGCAACTCTTAATTCTTTTCCCCCACCCTAAATTAATAACCTGATGGTCTTTAACTACAATAAATAGCATTAATTTAAACGTAAAACGAAAAGAGGCTCTCTATCCTCTTCAGTCTTTTGTTACCAAGTGATGATGTTTTATTCTGACTCATCTCCATCCTCCACCTTTCGTATTTCTATAATTTCACATTACTTCAAAAATGTTTTTTTTTTATTGTTATAGCTTTGTCTTCCTGCTTGTGTCTGGCAATTCGTTACATCTAGCCATCTCTGCAGATAGTTTTTTTTTATTAGGTCGGCCTTAATTATACCAAAATCTAAATTTCAATTAGGTCGGCCTTAATTATGCCAAAATCTAAATTTCTTTTAGGTTAGCTCAGATCTTGCCGAAAGTCGTCATTAACCAACGATCTTTTTGTCCTTTCTCGAGCCCAGTGACTGACAAAGCTAGTTATTCGGTTTCCGTGGGCTATGAAACCGAGGTCACAACATATTTCCTGAACGTTTGCAGGGTTCAAAACCAGCAATTTTAACGGAAGGGAGCAAGTCGATTATATCGGACCCAGTACATAGCTGGTACTCTTTTTTTCATCGACCCTGAAATGATGAAAGGCTAAGTTGAACTTAGCGAGATTTGAAATCAGAATGTGAAGAGTCGAAAGTAACACCGCTAAACTTTTAGCCCGGTGTGCCAACGGTTATACCAGCTCACCGTTTTACTACTACATATAATAATGATTTCAAATTTTGGCACAAGGCCATCAATTTCGGGTACAGAGTTAAACCGATTACATCAACTCCAATGTTTAACTGGTACTTATTTTATCGACCTCGAAAGGATGAAAGGCAATGTCGATCTCAGCGGAATTTGAATACAAAACGTAAAGACGGACGAAATACCGCCAAGCATTCTGCCAGCTCACCGCCTCAATAATACTAATAATAATTATTTCAAATTTTTGTTATAAGGACAGCTTGAGAGAAGTGGAGCGTTCAACTGACACTTATGTTATGGACCCTGAAAGGATGAAAGGCAAAGTCAACCTCGGCGGAATTTGAACTCTGATCGTGAAAACGGAAGAAATGCCGCTAAGCATTTTGACCAGCGTGCTAACAATTCTGCCAGCTCTCCGCCTTAATTAAATAAATAATATTGATTTTAAATTTTGGCTCGAGGCCAGCAATTTCGGGGAAGGGGCAAAGTGATTACATCGATTCCAGCGTTCAGCTAATACTTATTTTATTGAGCTCGAAAGACTGAAAGGCGAAGTTGACATCGGTGGAATTTGAACTCAGAACGTAAAAGCGAACGAAATGCTGTTAAGCGTTTTTCCCAGCCTGCTAACGATTCTGCCAACTCACCGCCTTAATTTCATGACATTGATGTCTGTTACTCATAGAATTTGACATAGAAGTGGTCCTCAGCTGTCCTATCTATCTATCTATTTTTTTTTCTCTCGGTCCCTTTTGATTGAACTCCCCCTTTTTTTCCTTCCTACGATCCCTTTTGATCGACACCCACCCCTACTTTTTTTTCCTCTTCCTTCCCCCTCCTAAAAAGAAAAGCTCTACATTGTATTCGTCCCATCTTTGTTGAGCCCTGTGTGGCTAATAAAAGAAATGTATCTATCTATCTATCTATCTATTTTTTTTTTCTTTTTTTTTCTGCTTTGTTTTCGCCTCCCTCGAAAAGAAAAACTCTACATTTGTATTTTGTCCCTTCTATGTTGAGCCCTGTGTGGCTAATAAAGAAACATATCTATCTATCTATCTATCTATCTATCTATTTATCTATCTATCTATCTATCTATCTATCTGTCCGTCTGTCTGTCTATTTATAGCTTATATATGTCTCTATCGGTGTGCGTGCGCGCGTGTCCACGTAGAATTGTCAAATTACATACTTGCCACGACGTCGGCAATAACCGGACAGAACTGGTTAATTTGATATTTTCTTTCTTTAGCCGACTGACTCCCCATGGTTTAACGACAGGACTGACTCTATGGTTTGTGGGGTCCGGGTGCGGCAAACGTTCCAGGGTTAGTCAGGGAGATGGGGACGGTTGTCTAGGTGGTAGATGAGCATTCTAATTAAAGTGCAGGTTGATATTAAATTTGGTATTAAGGCGACGAGTTGGCACAATCGTTACTACACCTGACAAAATGCTTACCAGCGTTTCGTCCGGTTTTAGGTTCTGAGTTCAAATACCGAGGTCGATTTTGTCTTTCATCCTTTCGGGTTCTATAAAATAGTACCGATTGAGTATTGGGGGTCGATACAATCGACTTAATCCCTCTCATGAAACTGCAGGCTTTGTGCCAAAATTTGAAACCGATATCAGATCTGATATCCATCTTACCTGGTGGTCGATTCTACAAAAGTTAGTTCCTACGTTAATTTTAACTTTGTCGTTGAGGCGTCGGATTAAGATGAACTTTGGGACACGGTGTGGTGAAAGGATTTCAGTCAGATCTGTGACAAGTGGTTGTATAGTAACGACGGGCTCTGTATCTACGCTAGCACTAGTATAGTCGGTTTGGTTACTGTAGTTGATATGGAAATGGTGACGGTGGTTGTGTGATTCTGGTGATAGAAGTAATGGTAGTGGTAGTGGTGGTGGTGGTGATAGCAGTAATGGCAGTGGTACTGGTGCTGGCGGTGATGTCGATGGTATATCATTGATGTGGTGGTGGCGGTTGTTGTTACTGTGATGGTAACAGCGGTGTTAACTCGGTCGTGCCAGTCAGCTCCATATACCCAGGGTTGCTCCAGGTGGACTGTATCTACACACACACAGACACACACACACACACACACACACAGAGGCACACACACGTTCTCTTACAGA
>NC_068983.1:43813837-43817919 GCF_001194135.2 Octopus bimaculoides | reverse complement strand
CACTGTCTGAATGTTTTCTGAAGTATGAAATGAAAAGTTGAAGGAAACAGTTATCCTTATCTTCTACAGTTTAAACAGCTTTTTGAACGATACGTGTGAAAGCGGCTGTTCACGCTTACACTTTTTATTTCATTTCTGGTTCTTGTGGTAGTACTATTATAAGTGGAGGCGCAATGGCCCAGTGTTTAGGGCAGCGGACTCGCGGTCGTGGAATCGCGGTTTCAATTCCCAGACCGGGCATTGAGAGTGTTTATTGAGCGAAAACACCTAAAGCTCCACAAGGCTAAAGCAGGGGATGGTGGTGAACCCTGCTGTATTCTTTCACCACAATTTTCTCTCACTCTTTCTTCTTGTTTCTGTTGTACCTGTATTTCAAAGGGTCAGCTATGTCACACTGTGCCACGCTGAATCTCCCCGAGAACTACGTTAAGGGTACACGTATCAGTGGTGTACTCAGTCACTCACACGTTAATTTCGCGAGCAGGCTGTTCCGTTGATCGGATCAACTGGAACCCTCGTCGTCGTAACCGACGGAGTGCCACTATTATAAACATCACAAACTCCAGACAATGTCATGAAATTGCGTTGCTGTTTCTAATTAAGGTTTTTAAAAACTATAATTGTGTATGCGGATGGATACATGTCGGTACATGTGTGTCCAGGAGGCACGTGCAGAATGAACACCAGCTTACATATTCATTGTTATTAAGAGCATGAATTAAAAGTATTAGTTAAAAGTATATAATTCTGGAATATGCTTAAATAGAAACGCAGTTTCATGACTTCGCTTGTACGGAATTTATGATATTTATTATAATATTACTATGTGAACTAAAAATGAGATCAAAATCGCGACCTTGAGGCATCCGTTTTCGCACGTGTCGTTCACAAAGGTTATTTTTAAACGAAAGAACACACACACACACACACACACATGCACACACGCACACGTACACACACACGAACGCACACACACACACACGCACACACACACACTCGTACACACACAGACACGCGCACACGCAAAGACACACACATACAAACACATACAGAGACATGGGCATACACACAGATATACACACACAGATACACAGACATACACATACAGCCACACACAGACATACACACACACATACTCACACACAGGCACACATACACACGCATACAGACATACACTGACATACACAGACATACACAGGCACACACTTACACACACAGACACACACATACACATAGATACATACACAGACGCACACACACATACACACAAACACACATAGACGCACACATACACACAGACACGTACACACACAGAGACACACACATACACACACACAAACACACACATACACACACATATGCATACACACACATACAAAGACACACAGACACGCATACATAAACACATACAGACACATACACACAAAAACACACACACATATAAATAGCCTTACATTTGCATATACATATATCCATACATATATGTATGGTACTTGGTGGCAGTAACGCTTACGTTGAGAACCTCTGTCATAAAGATTTTAATCTGGAGCTACTTCGATTGCATAATTTGAAATTTATTCATCCTAGCGGTATTTTTGCTGTTCGGTAAATTGTTTATTCACTGTATCTATATATTTTTATTCACCACACCTATATACTTCAGTCAGATCGGGTATATACTTCAGATTTTGTGCCGATTGCGTGGCATTTATAAGCCGCGAGAACGGCGAAATGCACATCTCTTATTCTCGCGGTCACTTCCTGGACGACTTCGTTTCGTCTAGCTCTGAAGTACATTGTTTTAACTTAGTACGCATATAAATGATCTTATCCCGAGCTACTGAGCATTCAACGATGTACATACGTTAAGTATTTCATAGATAAAGCCACACACACACGCGCGCGCTCGTACGTACGTATGTATGTATGTATGCAACTACCATAATGTCCGCGAGACTTGGACGGTTTACGAACGCCACGCCAAAAAGCTAAACCGCTTCCACATGAACTGTCTTAGAAAGCTGTTGAAAATCACCTGGCAAGACAAGGCCTCAGACACGGAGGTCTTCTCTCGAGCTTTTTACACATTACTGAGGAAAGGAGAGAGCAGGTCAAGTGGTCAGGTCAAAATTCCCCAAGAGACTGTTTTACAGTGAAGTGGCGGAGGGTAAGCGCACGCAAGGTGGACAGAAAAACTGTCTCAAGGACACGCTCAAAGCCTCACTAAAGAGATCTGAGATCAAAACCCTGACACCTAGGAAATGCAAGCAGACGACTGTCCTGTCTGGCGAAGCTGCACTAACAGAGACGCCATCTCCTACGAACAGAACAGGATTGCAGGGGCAGAAAGAAAACGCGAACTGCACAAGTTTAGAGTCAATCCTCGCTTTCAGTCCCAGAAGATCACTGGTGTCTAACCTTCGGCAGAGCCTTACAAGTACACACAAGACCGATCGGCCACATCCTGTCACACTGTACCCGGTCTTCTTCCATGTGATGTCCTTGGACATCGTCAAAGACAACGGACAAACTAATTAAAATAATAATCTAACTATAGGCGCAAGCGTGACTGTGTGGTAAGAAATTTGGTTCCTAACTACGTGGTTACGGGTTCAGTCACACTGCGTGGTACCTCGAGCAAGTGTCTTCTATAGCTTCGGGCCGACCAAAGCCTTGACAGTGGATTTGGTAGACGGAAACTAAAAGAAGCACACACACTGAAAGAAGGGTAAAGGACGGTGGGCGGTGGTGGGTAGGAGAGAGGATCCTGCGTTAGTTGGCTTAAGATACTTTGGAATGTAAAAGTCACACAGCTATTCTGTCAAGTCAGGTATGTTGTAACAATAAAAATCCACTTATGCAGTGGTGGTAGTAGTAGCAGTAGTAGTAGTGGTAAGAGTAGTGGTGGCAGCAGCAGCAGCAGCAGCAGTAGTAGTAGTAGTAGTAGTGACAGCATTATTATTATTATTATCATTATTATTATTATTGTTATCATTATTATTATTAGTAGTAGTAATAGTAGTAGTAGTATTAGTTGTAGTAGAAGTAGTATTAATAGTAGTAGTAGTAGTATTAGTAGCAGTGACAGCAGTATTATTATTATTATTATTATTATTATTAGTAGTAGTAGTAGTAGTAGTAGTATCAATAGTAGTGGCAGCAGCAGCAGTAGTATTAGTAGTAGTAATTGTAGTAGTAATATTAGTAGTAGTGGCAGCAGCAGCAGCAGCAGTAGTAGTAGTAGTTGTCGTGATGGTGGTGGTCATGGTTGTGATGATGGTATGGTGGTGGTGGTGGTGGTGGTGGTGGTAAGAGCTTCTTGTTTCTTTTCAACAGTTTCTTTCTTCTTCACTCACGGTTATGAAAGAATAGCTGGATGGATTCTTGGTATTAACTTTCATTGGAAAAAAAAATATAAACCCAGCAAAAATACAAAAAGAATACCCTAATGCATACGTGCACACGCACACACACACACACACACACACACACACACACACAAGTCTGTTGGTTCACCAGAAGCAATAATTTACTGGACTCAATAAAGGCTTCTTTAGTACAGTGGTTCTCAACCTGGGGTTCGCAAAGGTAGTACTAGGGATCCGTGAATTAATATATATATATATATATATACATATATATGACTAGCTTCTTTCAGTTTACGTCTACCAAATCCACTCACAAGGCTTTGATCGGCCCGAGGCTATAGTAGAAAACATTTGCCCAAGGTTCCACGCAGAGGGACTGAAACCGGAACCATGTGGTTGGTAAGCAAGCTACTTACCATACAGCTACTCCTGCGCCTATTTGTGACTGCGTAGTAAGAAGCTTGTTTCGCAAAGAAATGGTTCGGGGTTCAGTACTACTGCGTGGAACCTTGGGCAAATGTCTTCTACTATAGCCTCGGGCCGATCAAAGCCCTGTGAGTGGATTTGGTAGACGGAAACTGAAAGAAGGCCGTCTTTGCCACGTCCTTGTTCTTTTGCCACGTCATGTACCCAGTTATGTATCTATATGTACATGTGGATGAACGTATATACATACATGTACATATATATGCATATACTCATATATTGTTTATA
>NC_068983.1:43812465-43813652 GCF_001194135.2 Octopus bimaculoides | reverse complement strand
ATATATATATATGTGTGTGTGTGTGTGCGTATTTGTGTGTCTGTGTTTGTCCCCCATCATCGCTTGACAACCGATGTTGGTGTGTTTACGTCCCCGTAACTTAGCGGTTCGGTAATAGTGACCGATTGAATAAGTAATAAGCTTACAAAGAATAAGTCCTAGGGTCGATTTGTTCGACTAATGGTGGTGCTCCAGCATGGCCGCAGTCAAAGAATAAAAACAAGTAAAAGAATGTTTAGGTGTGGATAAATATATAATGTAATATCTTCTTCGACTGTCTGTCATAGGTCGGCGTTGACTGTTCTGTTCAGTATTCATATTCTCTCTATTGTTTCTGTTGAATACTGCTGTATTCACTTTACAAATACATCTCATATAGATGCATGGTGCATAAAAGCACACATATTTATATCGTTGGCAACCAAAACTGTCAGTTCACATGATTTTGACGTGCTCCGTCTCTTCAGTGACACACGTCCGCTAGCTGCATACCAGCCAAATCTCACTGCCGACGATGCATTTTCTACTTTTTCATGCTTTTGTTAATCCATGGTTATGTTTTTCGCAAAAAAATATGAGTAATATTATCCATATATATTATAATTTGGAGTTCACTGAAGGCATTCTGCCAACACTTAAATGCGTGCGTAATCTCTTAGCTATTTGTAGTTTAGATTTCAGCTTGTTGGCTGAATATAACTTTATTAAAAAAAAACTGTTCACTATACAATTTGTTCATTTAGCGTACAGTTCGTATATGTTCAATTCGTACGTAGTCGACTGGTTTGTTATTCAAATTTCAGCTCACTTAGCGAAAAGAACAACCCCACCACTAAATTACCCATCTGCGTAGTTTGTTCGTTGTTCATTGATCAAATGTCTGTTCGTAATACGAATTTAATTTTCTCCAGAAAAACCATTCTCTATTCAATTTGTTCGTCTAGGTAATCGTTCATAGACGGGTACCCTCTACTTTACAAGTTCTGAGCCAGTTTTGTTTCTTCTTCTCCCCCCCCCCACCGCCTCCTCCTCCCATTGTCATTCTTCCCTGTCTCTGATTTTGTCTTCAGCAACGTGAACGTGAACCACATGAGAGGCTGCGTGGATAATTATGATGTTACTATTAATAACATTCTCGTTAATTAGCTGCTATAAGTCAGTAATTATCATTGCCCACTTTTGTATGG
>NC_068983.1:43810907-43812107 GCF_001194135.2 Octopus bimaculoides | reverse complement strand
GATTAAATCGGTTACTTATTTAATCGACCCCGAAAGATGAATGGCAAAGTCGACCTCGGCGGAATTCGAACTCAGAACGTAAAGACAGACGAAATACCGCAAAGCATTTTGCCCGGCTTGCTAACGATTCTGCCAGTTCGCCGCCCTACTAATTTGTAATAACACTAAAGGGGAGTATATCTGACCATTGACTAAGATAAAACAAAATGCGCCCTTTTAAAGCCTATCCAGGCTCATGGGCCCGGTTTCCCGGTTTCAATGGCGTACGTGTTCCCCAACTGGACGGGACGCCAGTCCATCGCAGCGTTACTCATTTTTGCCAGCTGAGTGGACTGGTGCAACGGCACCATTGAATAGTGAGGGGCAAGTGCAGTCCTGTGCACACCCACTTAGCAACGGGCATGAAGAAAAGAAAACACTAAAGAACGTATGACTTTGTCATTAAGAAGCCTGCTTTGCAACTACGTGGGTTCAGGTTCAAGCCCAATGTGTGACACCTTAGACAAATTTCTTTTATCTTCTACTCTAACCCTGGGCTAATCAATGCATTGTTAATGAGTTTGGGAGACAAAAACTGGGTAGATACCCGTCGTATACACACACACACGCACGCACACAAACACACACACACACACACACATGCATATATTATATTTATGTTTGCGCGTGAGTGTGTTTGTGTCTGTGTTTGTGTCTGTGCGTGTGTTTGTGTCGGTGTTGGTGTGTTGACGTCCCCGAAACTTAGCGGTTCGGCAAAAAAGATAGAATATGTACGAAGCTTTTTTTTTTTAAAAAAGAAAAGTAAGTACTGAGGGTGGGTGGGGTCGATTCGTTCAACCAAAAATTCTTCATGGCGGTGCCCCAGCATGGCCTCGGTCTAATGACAGAAGCTAATCAAAGATTAAAAATTCTATTGTTTTTATAGATGGATGAGCTTAGTTTAAAGGTTTCATGTATAAAATAGAACGAGAACTGGAAAATTACGGATTGGTGCCGGTCGTCCCGACTTTGTTTCCTCATAACTTTCTGACGAATGTTTATTTTCGTATGAAATTTTGCAGAAATGGCCCAGTGGTTAGGGCGGCGCACTCGCGGTCATAGGATCGCGGTTTCAATTCCCAGACCGGGCGTTGTGAGTGTTTATTGAGCGAAAACACCTAAAGCTCCACGAGGCTCCGACAGGGGGTGGTGGCGAACCCT
>NC_068983.1:43810485-43810897 GCF_001194135.2 Octopus bimaculoides | reverse complement strand
TAAAGCTCCACGAGGCTCCGACAGGGGGTGGTGGCGAACCCTGCTGTGCTCTTCCACCACAACTTTCTCTCACTCTTTCTTCCTGCTTCTGTTGTGCCTGTAATTCAAAGGGCCAGCCTTGTCACAGTCTGTGTCACACTGAATCTCCCCTAGAACTACATTAAGGGTACACGTGTCTGTGGAGTACTCAGCCACTTGCACGTTACTTTCACGAGCAGGCTGTTCCGTTGATCGGATCAACCGGAACCTTCGACGTCGTAAGCGACGGAGTGCCAACAACAACTTGCAGAAATATGTTTTCCAGGATGTAGATTATTTTTATGTCGATAACAAAAATAATTTACATTGTTTTGTAGAACTTTCAGACCATTTTCCTCCTTCTAAATTTGTTTCCTCACAATTCTCTCTTTTA
>NC_068983.1:43808500-43810116 GCF_001194135.2 Octopus bimaculoides | reverse complement strand
GATTTTCCGGGGCAATTCCGGATTGTTCGTTCTTCCCCCTCTGTTCCGACTTTGTTAAACTCAATTTCCTTAACTTTAATCCTTTTTCGTCCCCCACCCCACTGCGCCTGATTTATATGTTTGAAGCACCAATATTACCTACATTTGTGAAAACGATATTTCTTTTATTCTTTTATTTGTCTCAGCCGTTTGGCTGCGGTCATGCTGGAGCACCGCCTTTAGTCGGATAAATCGACCCCAGGACTTATTCTTTATAAGCCTAGTACTTATTCTATCGGTCTCTTTGGCCGAACCGCTTAGTTACGGGGGCGTAAACACACCAGCATCGTTTGTTAAGCGATGTAGTTGGGGGACAAGATATTTTTTTTATTCTGCGTATTAATATATATGCTGGTAGCTTTCATTGCTGTCTTTCTTTACTTGACTTATTGTTGCTTTTTATCCCCTCTTTTACCTTTTTCTGACGAGTCGCAGTACACCTGAACCCTGCAGATAATTATCTCATTAACATTTTTAAAAAACTCATCATTATTCTTTTTTAAGTTCAAATATTTAAGCAATAATTATTGCAGAACGATGTGTAAGGGGGCATAACTCTGTCTTTTTTTAGTCAGGGGACATAACTATGATGCTTTCCCCACTATTCCATACATCAGAGGTTGGCAAACATCTTGTCATTGACTGCCTTCATAGAGTTGTTGATAACTTAATGACCCTCATCATGTAAATTTTTAAAACAGAATTAGAAGGCATAACTAATAAGATATTTCTTGATGAAAAATAGTAATGCCTTCGTTCGGCTTTTTAAAATAAATATTTAAAGAAATCTAATGAAAATACTTAACGAAATTCATAAAACAATAAAAATCCAATCATATATTGTTATAGTCGGAAGATTTACTGTGGAATTTGTGTTTGGTGAACACGAATTATTGTATCCATATTTGGCAAGAAAAACGCGGCGAGGAGCTGGCAGAAACGTTAACACACCGGACGAAATGCTTAGCAGTATTTCGTCTGCTTTTACGTTTTTGAGTTCAAATTCCGTCGTGGTCCACGGCGGACCACCCCTACAGCCCTCTAGCTATGCTAATGCATACACAACCCTGGAAAAGAGTACACTGTCACACGTTTCAAATCTCCAACACTTAAAGTTTTCATTGAGGTTCTGATATCAACGCTCTGAAGCCAGCACATTAGGACCTCACGCATAAGGCGACCCTCTTTAAAAGCTTCACAACCTTTCCTCAAATGCTTCCTCCACTCAGCCCTTTCCACACACACATACATACACATACATAGATACATACGCACATACATACATGCATACACATATACACACATACATGCATACTTACATGTATACACACATACATACACACACATACATGCATACATTCATACATACATACATGCATACATACACACACATACACACTACGCACATCCATACACACACATACATACGCACACATTCATACATACACACATGCTTACACATATACATACATCCATACACACATAACACATACACACATACATCCATGCACATATACATACATGCACATATACATTCGTCCATCCCTCCATCCATTCATCCATCCACCATCCATACA
>NC_068983.1:43802118-43807868 GCF_001194135.2 Octopus bimaculoides | reverse complement strand
GCTCAATAACGCTAATTATCTACTGTAATAATAGTCTTGTGTTTTACTCTGTCACAACATATGAATGAGAAAAGAAGGGGTGACAGATGAATAAGGAAGGGAGGGGTGAAAAAAATCAAACAGCGTTTCAACTCTGTGAGTAAAAGTGTGTGTATGTAAAAGGGAGGTACGTGTATATATATATGTGTGTGTGTGTGTACGTAAAAGGGAGGTGTGTGTGTGTGTGTGTGTGTGTATGTGTGTGTGTGCAGTGGAAGGGGGATGGTGAACATCCAACACTGAAAAGAAAAATCAAACAGCGTTTCAACTCTGTGGGAATATATCTGTGTGTGTGCATGTACGAAGGAAGTGTGTGAATGTGTGTGAACCAGCTTTCTATCAGTGACAAACAATGATCGCTGTCACATCTTAAACGACAACCACTAGATAACATTGATGTATTAATTTGATTTACCATCCATATTTATATATAGAGTACTACAATTAGCTGTCATTTTTGACGGCACGGGGCCATGTGATAGATGTGTGGTTTAAATGCTTCATGTCGCGAATTAATGGCAGGTGCTCTATTGTATAACGAGGTCATCCAGTAAAGGATTACAACGATGGGGGTTCCAGTTGATCCGATCAATGGCAGAGCCTGCTTGTGAAATAAACGTGTAAACGGCTGAGAAATCCACAGACATGCATACCCTTAACGTAGTTCTCTGTGAGATTCATTGTGGCACACAGAATGTGACAAGGCTGGCCCTTTGAATTACAGGTACAACCAACTTTTGCCAGCTGGAGTGGACTGGAGTAACGTGAAAAAGTGTCTTGCTCCAGGACGCAGTGCACCACCAGGAATCGAACTTGTGACCTTACACTTGTGAGCTGAATGCCATAATCACTAAGTCCGTCACCTTAACCGGTAAAAGATAGTTACGTGATTAAATTTCTGTTGGTTTCAAATTAAAAGCAGGCAACCCGTAGTGTAACAAGGTCACTCAGTAAGTGAGAGTTATTTCATTTAAGTACAGTCTTTCTCAAAGCTTATAGTGTCTAATTATTATTTACTACTTCATATCATCATCATCATCATCATCATCATCATCGTTTAATGTCTGCCTTCCATGCTGGCATGGGTGGGACGGTTTGACAGGAGCCTGCCAGACTTCTTTGACTGTTTTGGCAGGATTTTTACAGCTGGATGCCCTTCCTAACACCAACTGATCAGTAGAATGAACTTAGTGTTTTTTATGTGGCAAAGCACAGGCAAGGTAAGTAGTGCTTCTTACATGGCACAAGCACAGACGAGGAGGTCAGTTTTGGCAAGGTTTTTACAGCTGGATGCCCTTCCGAACACCGAACACACTTTACAGTGTGGACTGGGTGCTTTTAAGTAACACCTGCACTGACAGGGTCACCAAGTATCTTGCAAGACAAAAACTTTTAAGAGGAGAGGAGGCATTGGAGGAGGTGATGATGAAAAGGTTACAGTGAGACAGATACAGGTGTCTTGCTGTAGAGAAAGTACAAGGTTACCCAGCCGGAGATTAGGGATGAAGACAGCAACAGGTGTGCTACTGCAATCAAAATACATGGTTGCCCAACCTGAGGGAAGTGCAGGAGAAGAGGAGAGAGAGAGTGGGAGACTGCAGGATGGAGATGGTGGCAAAATGCTGGGCATACTCACAAGGAATGGAGATCAGAGTATAAAGGAAATGGTTGAGTAAAGGAAGAGAGAGAGATACAGATGGTGGCAAGAGCCAGGGCATACCATTGAGGTGCAAGTAAGTGGCAAAAGACCTGGGTATATATAGAGTTGGAGGGGCTACTGGATAGCAGTGATAAAGAGGAACAGTGGTGTGATAACAGGATTGGTGAGTAAGAACTAAGCATAGGAGTGAGAGCTAGGCATAGTAAATGAAGGAGAAAATGCGAGAAAGAGAAGAGATTTAGATTGGTTTGTTGGGGTAGGTTGAGGGAAAAGTTTTCTTGTTACGTTTGAGTGGAACACCAAGGTCGGGGACTAGCAGATGGCAGTAATAGAGTGAGTGATACAAGGTATGTGGTAGAATGCACAGGTCAGGGGCAAGCAGAGAGCAATGATACAGTGGCACCGGGCCAAGAGGACAAGATTGGGGAATGGAAGTTAATCATAGTACATGAAGCGGAAATGTAAGGAAAAGCAGAGATGTAGAGGCGTAGTTTGGTTTGTTGTGGTTGAGTGTGCAAGAAGTTTTCTTGTTAAGTGTGGGTGGGACACACAACGCTTCTAAAACTCAGTTTTGCTGATGTAAGTGGGTCTTCTCAAGAACTTCATATTGCCAGACATCTTGGTCCATCCTTTTGTTTTTTGGTCATAGCTATTTTTACATTTGAGCAGAATGGAATTGCTCACCACCGGCAATGCCCTCTTCCCCTCTCAAAAGATTTTTGTCTTGCAAGTTACTTGATAATCTTGTCAGTGCAAGTGCCACTTAAAAAGTATCCAGTCCACACTCTAAAGTGGTTGGCATTTGGAAGGGCCTCCAGTTATAAAAACCTTGCTAAAACTGACCTCGCCTGTGCTTGTGCCATGTAAAAAGCACTAAGTCCATTCTGCTGAGTGGCTGGTGTTAGGAAGGGCATCCAGTTGTAAAAATCCTGCTAAAACAGTCACAGAAGCCTGGTGCAGGCTTTTGCTTGGCCAGCTCCTGTCAAACCATCATGGTTTGACAGCACGGAAGGCAGATGTTAATTGATGATGATGACTTATACACCTGTCTAGCTACCAGACCTACCTGGTGTCTCAGTCCAGCTACCTGCAAGCTTGTGTCAGATGTGTCCATCAAGCTACCCACATCCCAGGCAAGTGTGACTGTTCAGTTATCCACAACCTTAACAGATTTACTTCTACAACTAACTGCAGATCTTCGACATGTGTTTGACTAGTTACAGACAGCCTTGCCAGACATATGAGTCCAGCTACCCACAACCCTACCTGATGTCCAAGTCCAGCTACCCACAACATCCTACCAGATGTGTCAATTCAGTTACCTGCAGCACTACCAGATGTGTCATGGGACAATTAATGATTCACTTGTACCAGTTCAATAATCCTTTCTACTGAAGGCACAAGGCCTTGAAATTTTGGGGTGGGGATTAGTCGATTAGATCAACCCCTGTACACAACTGGTACTTAATTTATCGACTGTAAAAGGATGATAGGCAAAGTCAACCTTGGCGGAATTTGAACTCAGAACGTAACAGCAGACGAAATACCGCAAAGCATTTCACCCGGCGTGCTAACGATTCTGCCAGCTCACTGCCTTGCAGCAGTTCAATAATAAACACGAATACTCACCGTATGTAATTTATAGGTATCATCAGGACAGACGATATTTACTTTTGTATTCTCGATGGCAAGAGCATTGCAACAGTGGCCTGTGCTTATACCACATCCTCCTGAACACATACCAACATTTATTTTCTTCTCTGATGAGCAGCCGTCGTTTGTCACAGTCACAAAATTAGGAATGAGGGTGCAATTCACCGGAAGTACTGAAACAACAAAAATACTATACATTAGTTCTATCAATGATTCTGTAACAGAAATATGATTCTTCAGATTCAATATACCGTAAATCCTCGAGTATAATCCGTACATTTTTCCCAAAATTTCTAGTGCGTACTATATACGAGGTTAAAAATGAAAAATATTTTCTAAGCAAAATTTTCTAAGTGATAAATATGTAAAGACAATTTACTTAATATTTATTTTTCACTGACTTTATTACTGTTATTTCTTTATTTTCTGCAAACAAAGTGCACAAAAAAGCTACACGTTTGCATTATGTTATATATACAATTATAATAAAAGACGTTACCATATATATGTTTACAAACCAAGGACGTTATACAGACCACCTCGACACAAGTTAGAGAAGGGGTGCGTATTATACACAAGGTTTAGGTTTTTCAGGGGTACAGCCCCCTAAAAATCCCCTGTCTATTATACTCAAGGGCAGACTATACTCGAGGATTTACAGTATATTAGTTCCTTTACCAATATTTAACATGGCTCTCGTGCCGGTGGCACATAAAAAGCACCTTCCAAACGTGACCGATACCAGGCCTGCTTGACTGGCTCCTATGCTGGTGACACGTAAAAAGCACACACTACACTCTGGAGGTGGTTGGCATTAGGAAGGGCATCCAGCTGTAGAAACACTGCCAGATCAGATTGGAGCCTGGTGCAGCAGCTGGCTCTCCAGATCTCAGTCATACCGTCCAACCCATGCCAGCAAGGAGAACAGACATTAAACGATGATGATGATGATGATGACGTTGTTATCCGCTTCCTTCTCCACATCATCATTATCATCATTATCATCATCCTTATCCCACACTCAAATACACACACACACACACACACACACTCACACACACACACACACGACAGGCTTCTTTTCAGTTTCCATCTATCAAATTCACTCACAAGGCTTTGATTGGCCCACGTCTATAGTAGAAGACACTTGCTCAAGGTGCCACACAGTGGGACTGAAACCAGAACCATGTGGTTGGGAAGCAAACTTCTCACCACACAGCTACACCTGCACCTGTGTATGGGATAGATTTTTCTGCCCCCAGTACAGCCAGCTCGTCTATTTCTTTAATCAACCCCCAGAGGAATGACTATTGAAATCAACACAAGTATGGTTTGAAATCAGAACCTGGAGTTTAGGTAAAGGTAAACGTTGGACACTACTGTCTTCATTAATGACTTGTAGGTACGTAGTTTTTCGTTAAGCAACTATAATATACTATAAAGTACATTAAAT
Source organism: Octopus bimaculoides (assembly GCF_001194135.2). Classification (NCBI taxonomy): domain Eukaryota; kingdom Metazoa; phylum Mollusca; class Cephalopoda; order Octopoda; family Octopodidae; genus Octopus; species Octopus bimaculoides. The sequence continues at coordinate 43,803,063 of NC_068983.1, read as the reverse complement.
GTTTTTATAAGTCAACACCACGTCCTACTGTGTTAGCAGTGCTCTTTACATCATCTTGTTAACGTTATTTCTACAGAAATTATAACCAACACTCATTGTTTGCTACAAAGTTTCATATTGAGACGTCAGATGTAAACAAACAATGAGATTGAAGACAAAAGATGAGTAATGAATGTATATGCATATATCAGGGGGTTTTTGCCCCTCCATCAGCACACATGTAACCCACTCTCACCTACAAACACATTATGTATACTTCATAGTATCATATACTTTATAGGATAATTTCGTTGCATAATGAAATATCGCGTACCTACAAGGCATTACTGTTTACATAGCAGCTCCAGGAATGCGTTTAATATGCAAATTGGTATATCCAATAGCATAACGCCGCTGTATACGGTGACTATATAAGCAATGTGTTCGGAGGCGAGAATTGGTTAGATGAGTGCTGATGAAGGAGCAGAACACCACGAAATATGGCATATGCATTCATTAACCATTTTCGTCTTCGATCTCATTGTTTGTTTACCTCTGATGTATCGATATGAAGCGTCATAGCAAAAGAATCAGTGTTGGTTATGATTTCTATAGAAATAACCTTAAGAAAATAAATTACTGTCCTCAGTCTTAGAACTCATGTGGCCAGTTACCTGATTTCCATGCCATATAAATGACCAAGGTCATAACAGTGCCTGAATGGGGCACCTCTGAATGGGACATCCCTGAGTGGGATGCCCCTAAATGGGACACCCTTGAATGAGACATCCCTGAATGTGACACCACTGAATGGGACGCTCCTTAATGGGATGCCCCTGAATGGGATGTGCCTGAATGGGACGTCCCTGAATGGAATACCCCTGAATGGGATGTGCCTGAATGGGACGTCCCTGAATGGAATACCCCTGAATGAGAGGCCCCCGAATGGGACACCCTGAATGGGAA
>NC_068983.1:43795069-43797569 GCF_001194135.2 Octopus bimaculoides | reverse complement strand
TATACATGCATAGACACCCCCCTGCCACAGGGATATATATAGATGCAAAAACAAAATATAGATAAACACATATGTACAAGTATATAAATATTTATATATATTGATAAATAAATTTACTTTTACATGGAGTAATAAAAAATACAGAAAACTAAGGGGAGAATGCATAGTTTTTTTTTTAACTTGACAGCTGTTTCTGGGAGCTTGGAATTATGTAATAGTTGTAATGTTCATAATTAGCAGATGGATGCATAGATACATTACCATAATACCAGCTTCCTTTGTCAGGAGGGGAAATTGTTAATATATATTTGTCAATATATATTATATGTATATGCTTGTACATATGCGTTTATCTTCTGAATATATTTAGTTTTTGTATCTACATCATCATCATCGTCATCATCGTTTAACGTCCTCTTTCCATGCTAGCAGAGGTTGGACGGTTTGACTGGGGACTGGTGAGCCAGATGGCTATGCATGTATATTTATAGATATGGAGCCTAATTGTGTTTATATGTGTCACTAATTCTATACATACATGAGAAGTTAGGCTTCTCAAAACCAGAAAGTAGAAAGCTGATTTGAAGACTATAGATCAAATCCCTCACTGGAACTGTGAAAATCTGTAAAACTTTCCAGAAGCTTATCATTTAAGTATATATGAGCATATCTAGATATGCAACTATATGCATGTGAATATGCACATAAATCAAAACATACAAATCTGCTCATATACATACATGCATACAAAATTACCCTGTTGTGATGTTGAAATTCCAATGAAGGAGGTTTGGATCTAGGTTAGAAACTGGCTCTTTCTCTGTTGGTAAGAATTTTGAAATAAAACTGAATAATGACATACATACATACATACATAAATGCACACACACACACATACATACACACACACACACACACACACACATATGTATGTATGTATAATTAATCATGAAAGTTACTACTTGTAGCACCAGCAGTCTAAAAATAGCAGTCAAAAATTACTCAAACCACAGTTTTCACTTGTGCACAATAGTGAAATCAAGAGAACAAGCAAAGTAATTTTAAGACCCTGTACAGGGTCTTAAAATTATTTTGCTAATTCTCACGATTTCACCATTGTGTACAAGTGAAAACTGTAGTTTGAGTAATTTTTGACTGATAGTTTTAGTATGCTGGTGCTACTAGTAGTACCTTTCATTATTAATAAATATTTTTTGCCTTCATAGTTTTTACGCATGCTAGCCACTGATATTATTGTAAATTATGAACAGTAATATCCTTATATATAGGTGCAGGAGTGGCTGTGTGGTAAGTAGCTTGCTTACCAACCACATGGTTCCAGGTTCAGTCCCACTGCGTGACACCTTGAGCAAGTGTCTTTTACTGTAGCCTTGGGCTGACCAAAGCCTTGTGAGTGGATTTGGTAGACGGAAACTGAAAGAAGTCCATTGTATATATGTATATGTATTTATATGTGTTTGTGTGTCTTTGTTTGTCCCCTAACATTGCTTGACAACCGATGCTGGTCTGTTTACATCTCCGTAACTTAGCAGTTTGGCAAAAGAGCCTGATAGAATAAGTACTAGGCTTACAAAGAATAAGTCCTGGTGTCGATTTGCTCAACTAAAGGCAGTTCTCCAGCATGGCCACAGTCAAATAAATGACTGAAACAAGTTAAACAGTATATGCAATGGGATTTCACAGTTTCTATCTATCATATTTCCTTACTTTGCAGTGGTTGGCCTGGAGTCATAGTTAAAAATGCTTGCCGAGGGTGTCATACAGTGGGGCTGAATCTGAAACCATGCGGTTGAAAAGTGAATTCTTTTTATCCATTCAACCATGTCTGCATTCAACGATGATCAAGAACCTTGAGCAGGAAGTTTTATTTTGCCACCCAATAGATAGATGAAGACAGAAGGTCATAATGAGAAAGTCTTACTTTTGCATACATGGTGATAATCCATCTTAATTTTGGTTTGTTTCTCACAGGCTTTTATGATCATGTCTGCCCAGTTTTCATATGACACTCCATCGGTACCACATATCTGGAAGATGAAAGAACAATAGAGAAAACAACAGATGTATTAGTGTCTACATGAAACAAATAATCCACAAGATTATCTACCATCTTATTTCGTTATTGCCCACAAGGGGTTAAACATAGAGGGGACAAACAAGGACAGACAAACGGATTAAGTCGATTATATTGACCCCAGTGCGTAACTGGTACTTATTTAATCGACCCCGAAAGGATGAAAGGCAAAGTCGACCTCGGCGGAATTCGAACTCAGAACGTAAAGACAGACGAAATACTGCTAAGTATTTCGCCCGGCATACTAACGTTTCTGCCAGCTCGCCACCTTTATCTACCATCTTTCCAACAACAACCTTGGGCAACTTTTAGAATTCCATGTCAGACACTTGTGGACATGCTCACGAAATAAAAAAACAACACAGCACCCATGACTTTAGGAAACATTTTTTCATGCTCAGATTG
>NC_068983.1:43790281-43794131 GCF_001194135.2 Octopus bimaculoides | reverse complement strand
TATATGTATATAAATAATGTAATTTATATATATATATATATACATATATACATATATAAATAATGTAATTTATATATATATATATATATATATCATCATCATCTTCATCATCGTTTAACATCCTTTTTCCATGCTGGCATGGGTTGGATGGTTCGACTGAGGACTGGCAAGCCAGGAGGCCGCACCAGGCTTCAATCTGATCTGGTAAGGTTTCTACAACTAGATGCCCTTCCTAACGCCAACCACTCAGAGAGTGTAGTGGGTGCTTTTTATGTGCCACCAGCACGGGAGCCGGTCAGACGGCACTGGCATCAGCCACATTTGGATGGTGCTTTTCATGTGCCACCGGCACGGGGAGCCAGTCAGGCAGCACTGGTAACGGCCTGGATGCAGTACCATGCAGTGGCTTTCATGGCTTAATTGATTGGAAGTGCTATCATGTGCATTGTTTTGTCTTGGTATAAAAGAGGGGCTACAGCAAATATTATTCTGCTCAATACCACAGATTTGCTTGTCAGTTGTTTGACCTTTACCAGTTGAGCATGTCCCTTGGTGGCTGACAATATGCACATCTCTGATCATGAGCAGAAGTAGTGGGGGAGCACCATAGCCATGTGTTGAGAGGAATTCTTTGAGATTTGGATAATTAACTTCTGGAAACATGGGTGTTTTGCTCAACATCCTTAAACAAACCTTATTCAGGGACCATTTGAGCGGGATGGACTACTCAATCTGAAGAAAATTCTAACTGGGCTCCACCTGCAAGGTCATGTGTTGCTTATCTTGATATGAGATCACCATGTCACGCGCATATGGTTGTGATGCATGTGCCTGGTGTACCCTTATCAGACGGGTAGTCATGATGGGTATAATGGGCTTCATATGTTTTACCCCAGTGTCACTTTGATGGCATGCACTGCTCTCTCACTCAATAATAATAATAATAATAATAATAATAATAATAATAATAATAATCTGAAATTTAGAAAAGGTGGCTAGTCAACAGTCTAATCTCATGTCCATGGTACCAGAGCAATGACTTCTCAATGTGGAGAATGCTACAGAAAAGAACTGCAAGAGATCTAAGGGTCAACTAAGAATGAGATGGTTGGATAATATCTATAGTCTTTGTTGGTCACACTTGGGACTCCAACAGGAAAATGTGAGGATGGCTGCTTCTAATAGGACCTGATGGAGGAGGTAGGTCATCTTCCCCGGAGAAGATGGATGGATGTCTGTATGATTGTATATTCTGTGTGGGTCGTTGCCAGTGCCACCTGACTGGCTCCCTATGCCAGTGACAGGTAAAAAACACCATCCGAATATGGTTAATGCCAACCTCCCCACCCTGACTGACTCCTGTGCTGGTAGCATGTAAAAAGCACCATCCAAATGTGGCCAATGCCAATGCCGCTTGACTGGCTCCCTTACTGATGGCATGTAAAAAGCACCGACTACACTCTTGGAGTGGTTGGTGTTAGGAAGGGCATCCAACCGTAGAAGCTCTGCCAGATCAGATTGGAGCCTGGTGCGGCCTCCTGGCTTGCCAGTTCCCAGTCAAACCATCCAACCCATGCTAGTATGGAAAACAAACGTTAAACAATGATAATGATGATGATGATGATGATGATGATGATGATGATGATGATGATGATGAATGAAGGTGGGTAATTAAGCAAAGTTCCTAATATGGATCTAGGAAATCCTGCTGGAAAGTGTAAAGACAGTGGCTTATCATAGGACACTATGGAGGTGTTGCCTGATGACTCTACCTGTGACTCTCCTAAGAATAATGGTGGGAGGAAAAGGCTGGCAAATCATCTCTGGTATTTGGACAGATTCATTTATTTTATCAAGCTCCAGAGGGATGAAATGTGAAAGACTGGAGTTGATTTGATCCAAACACTGCTGCAAACCAACAACTGAACCAAACAAAAGAATAAGATTTCCACTTACCAGTACATTTATTATCAGCTGTTAGTTCATATCCAGAACAGCATTTGCAATTGAAACTGCCAGGTGTGTTTATACACCTGGAATGATTGCCACAGTTGTCTATTTTCATCTCACATTCATCCACATCTATAGAATTCAAACAAATATAGTTATAGTGATATGCATAAATTAGGAAAAAACAATGTACATAAATTGTAAAAGTCATTTATATAATAAGCTGATTGTTACCAGTGTTATCACTTCTAATAATGTGCATAAATTATGAGAATCATTTACATAATGAGCTTATAGTCAGCAACACTGCTTGTTCCGGTAATGTGCATAAATTATGAGAATAAGTTTGAAGACGTCAACATTATCATTTCCAATTATCTGCATAAATTATGAAAATCATTTATGTAAAGTGTTTATTGTAATCAATATTATCATTTCCAATAATGTGCTGACATGTAATTTACATGAGTTTATTGTCATCAATATTGTCATCATTGACTTAACTAGTTGTTAATCTCTTAGATAATCTGGAAGGGATTTAGCTTATGGTTGATTGATACAAGAAAATTATATTTTGAATTGTCTCATGTGCTTTTGTTTGGTTGAGTTAAACATTATTCAAGGAGGAGGAGGAGAAGTAAAAGATAAGAAGAAGAAGTAGGAGAAGAAGGAGGAGGAGAACAAGACAAAGGTGAAGAAGAAAAAGAATGAGAAGAGAAGGACAGGAGGATAAGAAGAAGGAGGAGGAGAAGGAAGAGGAGAAAAGACAAAGGAGCAAAAAAGAATGAGAAGAAGAAAGGAGAGGAGGAGGAGAAGGAGGAGGAAAAAGGAGAAAAAGACAAAGGAGAAAAAAAAGAATGAGAAGAAAGAGGAGGAGGATAAGAAGGAGAAGAATAAGAAGGAGGAGGAGAAAAAGGAGGAGAAGGAAGAGAAGGAGAAGGAAGAGGAGAAAAGGAGGAGAAGGAGGAGGAGAAAAAGACAAAGGAAGAGAAAAAGAATGAGAAGAAGAGGAGGATAAGAAGGAGGAGGAGAAGGAAAAGAAGAAAGAGGAGGAGAAAAAGGAGAAAAAGACAAAGGAAAAGGAGAAAAAGAATGAGAAGAAAGAAGAGGAAAAGGAGGAGGATGAGAAAAAGAGGTGGAGGAGAGAAGACAAAGGAGAAGGAGGAAAAGAATGAGAAGAAAGAGGAGGAGGAGAAAAGACGGAGGAGAAAAAGAATGAGAAGAAAGAGGAGGGGGAGAAGAAGAAAAAGAAAAGGAGGAGAAGGAAGAGGAGGAGAAGAAGGAGAAAACGTAAGGAAGATTAACAAGAGTTACCTTCGCATTTATTGTTATTCATGTAATAGCCTTTAGGACAGCTACATTCGTAGGAACCATTGGTGTTGATACATTGACCGACTTTATCGCAATCATCTGTGTTGGTTAGACATTCATTAATGTCTGTAGAAGAGATTGAGACATTGGTAAATTAATTGAGGTAAAATATGGTTACTTATTTACATTTGATGGATAATTGTCCTCATCTTGTTTGTTGTTAACACAACGTTTCCGCTGATATACCCTCCAGCCTTCATCAGGTGTCTTGGGGAAATTTCGAACCTGGGTTCTCATTCCTAAGGTATTTTTCGATGTTGTTATTATTATTATTATTATTATTATTATTATTATTCAGGTCACTGCTTGGAATCGAACTCGGAATCTTGAGGTTAGTAGTCCGCGCTCTTAAGTTAACCCAAAGATTCTGAGCTCGATTCCAAGCAGTGGGTTGCAGATACAAATGCTACGGCAAAAACAATCAACCACCTTTTATATTTGGATGACCTAAAACTATACGCTACAAATGATAAACAGCTGGAAACACTACTACAGACAGTACATGGGTTTACCAAAGAAATAGATATGA
>NC_068983.1:43789477-43790271 GCF_001194135.2 Octopus bimaculoides | reverse complement strand
CAGACAGTACATGGGTTTACCAAAGAAATAGATATGAAATTTGGATTAGAAAAATGTGCCAAAGCAACCCTGAAAAGAGGAAAACTAGTTAAGAGGAGCAACATTACACTTGATAAAGCCAATGAAATAAGGGAATTAGACCAAAGCTAGACATACAAATATTTAGGAATCAATGAACTAGATAGGATACAACACACACAAATGAAAGAGAAAATAAAGAAAGAATATTATGGACGAATTAGATCAATACTGAAAACAGAGCTCAAAGCTAAAAACAAGATAATAGGTATTAACACTTTAGCCGTCCCAGTTATAAGTTACAGCTACAATATCCTTAACTGGACACTAAATGAACTAACCAAAATAGACAGGAAAACAAGAAAAATAATGACAGGATCTAGGATGCACTACCCTAAATCTGACATAGAAAGGCTATATATACAACGTACAGAAGGTGGTAGAGGCCTTATACAGCTGGAAAACTATTATAAAATAACCACCATAGGACTGCAAAAATACCTACTTCAGAAGCAAAGAAAACTAATACAAATAGCCACAAAACACGAGCAAAACAAAAAAACCGTTTTCAGTATTTAAGGAATCTAACAAATGCAAACAAGAAATCATACTACCTAACAAATATGAAGAAGAAGAAGAAGAAGAAGAAGAAGAAGAAGAAGAAGAAGAAGAAGAAGAAGAAAAGCTATAAAACAAATGAAATCCAAACTAAAACTAGAACGGCAACGGACCATGATAAAACGATGGCAAGAAAAGCCCCTTCGTGGCAAATACTG
>NC_068983.1:43786248-43788684 GCF_001194135.2 Octopus bimaculoides | reverse complement strand
AAGAGCATCACAGCAAACCACAGCACATACCCAAGGCACACAGAGCTGCGCTCGGTAGTGAAGTGAAAGCACCTTATAAAAATAAAACTACTGAATAATAATAATAATAATAATAATAATAATAATAATAATAATAATAATAATAATAATAATAACAACAACAACAACAACATCGAAAAATTCCTTAGGAACGAGAATCCGGGTTCGAAATTTCTCCAAGATACCTGATGAAGGCTGGAGGGTATATCAGCCGAAACGTGTTAACAACAAACAAGATGAGGACAAATATCCGTCAAATGTAAATAATGTAAATAATGTACATAATTCCTCATCTCTTAAATATAGAATTGAAAATATGGTTACTTTTGTAGAGGTGAACATGTTGGGGCAACTGGCACTCTACTGTGACGATGAAGGTTCAAGCTGATCTGATCAATAGAACAGTCTGCTCATGAAATTAAAGTACAGGTGGTTAGGACCTTTACAGACATGTATACCCTTAATGTAGTTCTTAGGGAGATTCGGTGTGACACAGAGTGTGACAAGGCTGGTCCTTTGAAATACAGGTACTACTCATTTTTGCCAGCTGATTGGGATGGACCAACGTGAAATAAAGTGTCTTCCTCAAGGATGTAGCGTGCTGCCAGGAATTGAACTCATGGCCTAGAACAAATGATGGAGAGAAAGAGGCCTGGGTGATAGCAGATAAGTGAGGTGTTAATGATGGAGAACAGCACAGCGGGGGAAAAAGGCGCAGAACGGAGGAGATTGGTGGGGACACAAGACGGGGAAGACAAAGGGGAATGGAACTGAGTTGAGGTGGGTGAAGAAAGGCGTATGAGAAAGATGAATGATGGGGTATGTAGTATGAGCTTATTCTACTCTTAGGTGATAAGGAAATGATAGGTGTCAGGGGATAAAATGTGTGCGTGTGAGGGGAAGGTTGATGAGGCAGAAAGGGTAGGGATAGGGGTGGGGAAGAGCCTCTCACGGACGAGCATTACCAAGGTGGTCTTAGGATATCAGTTCTCTCTGTGCTTATACTCAGTGTTAAATAGGTACATTGATGGCCTAATGGTACAACTTCAAATACACAACATATAAAGGTAGTGAGCTGGTAGAAACGTTAACAGCCGGATGGAATGCTTTGCGGTATTTCGTCCATCTTTACGTTCTGGGTTCAAATTCTGCCGAGGTCGACTTTGCTTTTCATCCATTCGGGGCCGATAAAATAAGTACAAGTGTTCTGGGTTCAAATTCCGCCGAGGTCGACTTTGCCTTTCGTCCTTTTGGGGTCGTTAAAATAAGTAGCAGTTGCGTACTGGGGTCGATCTAATCGACTGGCACCCTCCCCCAAAATTTCGGGCCTTTGCCCAGAGTAAAAAAGAAATACACAATATATAGCCTACCTTCACAAAATTCGCAGTTGGTGTTGTAGCCGTCGGGACATTGGCAGTAAAATCCATTTGGGACACTCACACATTCAGCAGGAGCTGTACAGTTGGACATTTTTTGGCAGAAGTCCTCTACAAGATGAAGGAATTGTAGCTTTAATATTTGAATTCAAAAAATAAAATGAGAGATTAAGAGGTGGTCTCACTGGCCCTGCTGGCTTTTCTTTCATCGGTCATTAACATTTCGTCATTAACAGGGTTCTCCGCAACACAACTAAACCAAGTGTGATCAGGGAGCGCGAGGTGATCAAGGCGATAGGGAGCCAGCTCGGCCTGCGCCCTGGAGACTTTTATCCCACCCTCCCCTCTGTGGACGTCTGGTCCTCTCAAAAGAAATGTGATGCCATGTTGCATGATCTCAGATGTAGCTTGATCTCAGATGAGCCATGATGATGATGATGATGATGATGATGATGATGGTGGTGGTAGTGATGGTGGTGGTAGTGATGGTGGTGGTAGTGATGGTGGTGGTAGTGATGGTGGTGGTAGTGTTGATTGCGATTGGTGTGGATGATTATGTTTAAAAGTTACTGTCATAAATATGCGTTTGTACAATCTTGTGCTAAATTTTGAAGGAAAAATATACATCCGTGGTAAAATACTATGTGGTAATCCATAATGGCTGTGTGTAATATAAATCCCATAATTCAGTTCTCTTCAATATGTGATCCATAAATGCAGAAAATAAAAGTAATTAAATTTTTGCCTTTTATAGTTGTATATATAAACTTTTAAACATCTTTTTCATATATTTTTAAACACGGAAATTCACCCTCTTTATCTCTGACGAGTGGATGTATTACCTAATAATGATTATCAAATTTAGATTCCATTTCTAAGGGTAACACATTCACGAAACGATCGTAAGATATTTTAAACTTTTAAAGTTTTTAAATAATCATACTTTATATATTTATACATCTATCTATTAAAAGAATCTTGCAAACCAAATCTCCAAACGATATATATATATATATATATA
>NC_068983.1:43782893-43785834 GCF_001194135.2 Octopus bimaculoides | reverse complement strand
ATATATATTAGTTTGCTTTAAGAATGAAAGCTCTTAATATTTGAATTAAAAAATAAATTATGACCACGAGTGCAAATCCCTAACCACGGGGCCATGCATCTTCGCAATGTTTCAGATAAAACCTGAAGACACTACTCACGTCCTCCATCATATTATATTGGCTTGAACTTTCAAATAAAACCACGCTGCGTTAGTTCAACTTTGATGCTTCTTGATCTTGTGCTGTGTAGGGATAGGCATATGAAAGAAGAACCCCAACGTTTCCTTCACGTGTCATAAAAGGGATCGAAATGATGTTGCGGTAGGATTTGCACTTCGACCAGGTAAAAACCACACCGGCAACGACTACCCAAACAGACCCATAGGCTGGAGGATTATCGCCTGAGTGGTGTAAAAGTATCATCGACCAACAAATGGTGGATGCAATGACGTGCTGTTAGAATGCACGCCTCTCCCATATTTTTACTACTTCTTTATCTCATACTTACCGTAGCATTGGGTACCATTACCGAAGAATCCATTGTTGCAGAAGCAGTCGAATACACCGTCTTTTATTTTACAGGTCGCGTCTTCATGGCAAGCATGATTAGAGAATTTGATTGTGCCATTCTGTTCACAGAACGCCTTCTCTGAACAATCGTTTATTACAATTTGATCACCTATCTGAAAAATAACGACGTTTTCAGAATCAATAAATTTATCAAAGGAAACGAAAACTCTGCAAGTTATTTATAGTCCACTAATTCATACTAACACGGAAAAAGGAACGTGAAATGAACGATTGAACACGCGCGCACACGCACACACACACACACACACACACACGATGGGCTTCTTTCAGTTTCTGTCCTGCAAATCCACTCACAAGGCTTTCGGCCGGTCCAGGGCCTATAGTAGAAGACACTTATCCTAGTGCCACGCAGTGTAACCGAACCCGAATCCACATGATTGGGAAGCAAGCGTCTGTAGCAGATTCGAAACCGAATCGATGAATTGCCGAGTAAGAGTCATGGCTTAACCATAATCATTGATCAGCTAAGTTACTGACCAATCAGCGTTGAGCCATCACGTGATACAGTCTTCTAGAACTTTCTAACGTGGCTTAGATGAATTTTTGGCGCTAAAACTTCAGAATGTTGGAGGCCACCGTTACGAAAACAACATTCTTATTTTCATTTTCTTTTTTTAGCTGGAGCAAAAACGGGATGCTAATAGTTGTTTAACAACTACTTATTTAACCGAGAAGTTGGCAGCTACAGATTTGCTGTCTTGAATTTAATATATTTCTCCAATCGTGACAGTGTAGTCACGGAGCTACACTAACCAGCTATTTTGTCATAACTGCAGAGTTTATTTTTTTCCCATCTGTATAAATTATTGCTTGTATTCATCATTCATAGACCAACATGAAAAATACTATGTGCAGTAAATAAAACTTCTATTAATTGTTCACGAGGTGTTGTTCAGTTGCGCAGCTAGTAACTCAGCACAACCACATAGCGAATAAAAAAGTAAAACTCAACAACAAAAACAACAACATCTAAAAGACATCTTCATGACACGTCTTAACTACACAGTCACATAAAACCAATACACGTTATTCACATTTCATTAAACAGAGTATAAAAATCATGTTGGTCATACCGCATAATATACATCGTTGTAAACGCAACCGCAGTCGCTCGGAAGTATACATTCATTTTCTTGTCGGATAAATCCTTCTTTGCAGAAGCATCCTTCAGAACATTGTTCTTTTGAATTGTTTAATTGGTTCGCATTCTGTTCAAAGCAAGTTTTAACATCTGTTAATTTTCCACAAGTCTTCCATATTTGGTTCGGTCCACACTCCTTGTCTATATAAAAGTACAAAGTCGTATTATATATGTGTGCGTATGTGCATATATGTATGTATGTATGTATGTATGTATGTATGTATGTATGTATGTATGTATATATATATATATATATATATATATATATACATACACATATGCATACACACATACATATAGTAAGAAAAGAATTTTAAAAAGGCGATTATTTTCGCGTAGTGAGTTGTAATGCAAAAATAAATAGGAAAATGCACACAGTTTGCATAGTTTTAATATATTTTAAATAACTGTTGTGATAGTCGACCGGTTTCACTTTCGCTAATCATGATATTGGAATTATTACAATTCTGTATTTTCTTAAGAAGATTTTAGCACATGTTCTTGTACGAGTTTGTAAACGTATCAGCATATGCAAAAAATATAAGGGCAGGTAACTGGTCATTGTTATTATTCGGGACAGGGGAGGTAATTGCACATTTTTGGGGTGAGATAAATTGACATAAACACATGAGTTAAAGTAGTGAAATAGAATATGTACAGCGATGGATATGCGATCAGTCGGAATTCGTTAAAACAGATTTTCTCTGTGGAAGGACACGTTTCTTGTTGCTAACTCTTACCTGTTTCCAAGAAAGCTATTATTACATTTCTTTGGCTAGACTACAGGGTGGGTGGAAAGTACTCTAGGATTAGAGATTACTTATAGAATTTTTAGTATCACTGAAGTCACGACGAAAACGTTTCTTAAACAGACTAATGGGAATTTCTTATTTTCTTATTGTCATATTTCTTATTTCTTATTTTCCAGATGGCCGGTCGCTTGACTTTGATGCAGCGAGCTAAGATAGCAGCACGCTATGAAGTGTGGAATTCCATTGTTTTGGTTCAGAGACGGTGGCGTGCATGGAAAGGTAACATGCAGCACTACGTCCGGAGACGATAAAATGTTATCATGCAAAGCTGATGACCACGAGCTCTGTGAATGATGCAAGAAGAGGTAGCCGTCCAACCACATCCCGATCAGCGGAGAACGTGGCAATAGTGCAGGAAATGTTTAATCACGGCCCACACAAATCAACACGTCAAGTAGCTCATGAAAGTGAACTAAC
>NC_068983.1:43781543-43782200 GCF_001194135.2 Octopus bimaculoides | reverse complement strand
TATGCGCTAAAGCTGCAGACCATGCCAAAACAGATATTGGAGCATGATATACTTCTTGGACGAATCGGATCCTGTCAACTGCTTCCCGCCCGATGAAACACTAACGTTAAATCATGACATAATGATCTCTCCCGCTCTCTCTTCCTTTCCCTCTTTCTTTCTCTCTCTCCTACACACACATTTTCAAAAACGCTGATGAGGTAAATCGATAAGATTATGTAATTTCACAAAGCGGTTGTGTAATCCTGTTAGCTGATTTATCGAAACATGCTTTATGAAGTTTAAAATACCAAATGCATTTTCTGTATTTTTATAATTTTATTCATATTATACATACATACGCTCATTGTGGAGAAGGTCTTCTCCCCTGTCAAAACAAAGAGACCATGTGCTTTTATGGCTAAGGAGTCTACGACTCCTATTCCTAGCAATGCTGGTGCTCACTGCATCCTTGGCACTCTTAGTGACGGTGAATTATTTCCTTGTTGGGTTTAAATTGCTGCTAGCGACCTTGATTATTTTATAGTTTTCACATTGCCATTTTGGGAAACCAGTCACTGATTCCTATGTCATTCTCCATAATACTGACAAAGGAGTCGGCCTCTACCAGCTGTGATGGTGTTAGTATTACTGATGAGTATATATATATATATATAT
>NC_068983.1:43772359-43777681 GCF_001194135.2 Octopus bimaculoides | reverse complement strand
ATTCATGCAGAAAGACTGGTTTCACTTTCATATTTTCCTGGCATTCGACCATCAAGGCGTTCATGTGTAGACACAAGGTGTCAGTGATGTAGTTATCCATAAAACACAAATCGTACACACAACTTAATTGGAATTGTTCTCTTATCTCTTCGTCCATTATGTCAAAACATTCCTATAAATACAAAATTATATACATACATATGTATTTATTCTTCTATTTACTGTTTTACTCTTTATTCTTCTATCTACTATTTTATTCCTTTATAAACTGTGAATTCTCTGTCTAGAACTTTCATACTTACCTTGTCTCTGATGACGGAATACCCAGTGTATGGAGATGCTAACCTATCATTTGGGGTATCCCAGAAACAGCTGTAAGACATTCATTTAATATATATATATATTTACATGAAGTTAAGCATATTTAAGGTCATAGAGTGACCAATAATTTCAAATCCATAAAGCGCTTACAGAAAACTCGTCAGACTTCAATGGCTGCGGGCATATAACCTTTCTTAAAATTGGATAGAAAACCTTACGTTAGTTAATTTATATACAAAAGAATTAATATATACTGTTTGAGCCTTAAACGGGATGAGTTATCATCCCTAGACTAGTTGGATTGGCAAAGCATGGACCTAAATGGTGAACAGGGAATCTCCGCCTTTAGAATGGTTCCGGTTTACAAGTACTTTTTACAGCCTTAATCTACAAACGGGTAATCCCACGCCTGCAACAGGTAATATTTGAAATGTGGGCTGGGGTATAGATCTCTACTCTCTCCAACGCCGCCGGGAGCGCTACATCATTTGGGTTATGTGGAAAATATTCCATCAATATTGCACAAATGATGTTGGCATCAATTTAAAAATTCATCCACAACTTGGTTTCCGTGCCATCCGCCCCACTACAAAAATCGATCTCGGTACACATAACAACATTACATCACAATTACTTTATCTCAACTGGTCCAGCTCTCTTTAATACCATACCAAAATACGTCAAAACGGAAACGGATCCCATAAAATTCAAATGTTTACTGGACAAATTTCTTCAAAAAATCTCGGATCAACCTCCTACACCCGGATATGTCTCCAACAATAATAACTCTTTGCTAGAGTGGGACTTGGTGTCCCATATATGACTAAAAGACTTCACCATGTGGTGCTATCAAGTTAGACATAGCCTGGGCCTATACTGACCGAAACCTATCAGGAAGAAATCGAAATAATAATAATAATAATAATAATAATAATAATAATAATAATAATAATAATAATAAAAACAATACTGATAATACCTGAAATCCTTTGTGTATTTCACCACACAGGTAGTTTGCTAATTCCTTATTTTGTTCTGGACAGATAGGTTCGGTGGATTTTTCACAATCCTTTGAACAAGTGCTTTCAGGTGACTCTTCCAAATTGTTCTCAACAATCCAAGACTGACCAAATACTCTTGCATTTGTTGCCTGAAAATTAAAATAAGAATCAACATCAGCAACAATAAATAATATTCGCTGACAGACATCATGATTTATCAGAGAGAAAGGGGTTGTGAGTGAGTGAATAGAAGAGAGAAAAGAAAGAAAAGAAAAAAGAAATCATGATATCTGTCCCTCTCACACTATACATCCACGTGGACCATTTTCCTATAAGCTAACCATTCGATAGTGGAGGCGCGTGGCTTTGTGGTTAGGATGTCAGCATCATGATCGTAAGATTGTGGTTTCGATTCCTAAACCGGGCAATGCGTTGTGTTCTTGGGCAAAACACTTCATTTCACGTTGCTCCAGTCCACTCAGCTGGCAAAAATGAGTAACGCTGCGGTGGACTGGCGTCCCGTCCAGCTGGGGAACACATACGCCATTGAAACCGGGAAACCGGGCCCATGAGCCTGGCTAGGCTTTAAAAGGGCACATTTATTTATTTTTTAACCATTCAATATATTCCTTCAATCTGAACTTATCATTCAAAATACTGCCTGGATTTACTTCGGATTATACTTAAGGACCTATACCTTCACAGAAGTACGGACCTCCATACCCTCTAGAACAAGATGAGCTGTGAACTTTATTCTCCGGTCTTAATTCTTCTGTCTACTGTTTTATTCTTTTATACACTGTGAATTCTTTGCAACTTTCCCGACATACACACCTTGTCTCTGATGCTGGAATACCCAGTGTATGGAGATGTTGATCCATCTCATGGGATATCTCAGAAACAGCTGTAAGACATTAATTACATTAATTACTTCAACTTCTTTTTAATGATTCACCTTACTCTAATTAAATACTCTAAATGACCAGAGATACTCGTTCTGCCTTGCTTTTGTCGTCTATTTTCCTTCAATATATACCTGTTAACTCGGAAGCCTATTACAGATCCTTAGTTCCAGCTTCAGCTGTGAACTTGGAACCTAACGGATGATCAATTATAGCACTTACACAGCGTACCTATCCGTTTAGATCACCAGTAAACTAAACCCCTCATATTCTCTATATATAGAGTGGCTGCGTGGTAAGTAGCTTGCTTACCAGCCACATGGTTCCGAGTTCAGTCCCACTGCGTGGCACCTTGGGCAAGTGTCTTCTACTATAGCTTCAGGCCGACCAAAGCCTTGTGAGTGGATTTGGTAGACGGAAACTGAAAGAAGCCCGTCGGATATATGTCTATATATATGTGTGTGTGTATGTGTGTGTATATGTTTGTGTCTGTGTTAGTCCCTCCAGCATCACTTGACAACCGATGCTGGTGTGTTTACGTTCCCGTATCTTAGCAGTTCGGCTAAAGAGACCGATAGAATAAGTACTAGGCTTACAAAGAATAAGTCCTGGGGTCGATTTGCTCGACTAAAGGCGGTGCTCCAGTATGTCCACAGTCAAATGACTGGAAAAAAATAAGGTGTTCAGAAATCTGGATGGTTGTACATACACAAATATTTATTAACATGTCACCGCATTGAAGGGTTTACATGAGCAAATTGAGTCTAGTAGTACTTTTATATCTAAAGTTTTCTAGATATTGTATCGGTCTCTTTTTGCTGAACCACGAGATTACAGAGATGTAAACAAACCGACATCGGTTGTCAAGCGGTGGTGGGGGACAAACACAAACACACAGGAGGACACACATAACACACAGGAGGACACACACAACACACAGGAGGACACACATAACACACACACAGACACACACACACACACACACACACACGCACAAACACACACACACACACACACACACACACACACAAATAAGATGGGCTTCTTTCAGTTTCCGTCGACCAAATCTAATCACAAGGCTTTGGTCGGCTTGGGGGTACAGTAGAAGGATAATGTCAGTAGTTTCAAGGCGCAGGAGTGGCTGTGTGGTAAGTAGCTTGCTTACCAAACACATGGTTCCGGGTTCAGTCCCACTACGTGGCACCTTGGGCAAGTGTCTTCTACTATAGCCTCGGGCTGACCAAAGCCTTGTGAGTGGATTTGGTAGACGGAAACTGAAAGAGGCCCGTCGTATATATGTATATGTATGTATATATGTGTGTTTGTGTGTATGTGTTTGTCCCCCCAACATCGCTTGACAATCGATGCTGGTGTGTTTACGTCCCTGTAACTTAGCGGTTTGGCAAAAGAAACCGATAGAATAAGTACTAGGCTTACAGAGAATAAGTCCTGGGGTCGATTTGCTCGACTAAAGGCGGTGCTCCAGCATGGCCACAGTCAAATGACTGAAACAAGTAAAAGAGTAAAAATGTATATGAGATAAAAATAATCCCCTCCAAGTGGATAGAAATAATGTTGAAAAGCTATCTGAATTAGATCAATAAATGTTAAACTTGCGATTTTTCCTTCTTCTCCACAGCCTTTACCCATTTTCCAATCATCTTCTGCGACGTCATTGAAATTACCACAGAGTCCACATGTGGAATTCGCGAAATTTTCCTCAAGAAGTACCTTGACGAATGCCTGTCCATCCCAAGAAACTTGTAATCCAAAATCAGCAAATAATTTCTGAAAAACAATGGGAACAATAAATAGATGAATAAATAAATAAATAATAATAATAACGATAATAATGATAACGATGATGATGATGATGATGATGATGATGATGATGATAGCAATAACAGCAGCAGCTGCGACGACGACGACAACAACAACAACAACAACAACAACGCAAGATTTTATGTTTTTTTTTTCTATTCAAGCGGATAAGAAGCTACAGGGGAAGAAACGTTAGCACGCTGGGTGAAATGCTTAGCGGTATTTCGTCTGCCGCTACGTTCTGAGTTCAAATTCCGCCGAGGTCGACTTTGCCTTTCATCCTTTCGGGGTCGATAAATTAAGTACCAGTTACGCACTGGGGTCGATATAATCGACTTAATCCGTTTGTCTGTCCTTGTTTGTCCCCTCTATGTTTAGCCCCTTGTGGGCAGTAAAGAAATAGGTATTTCGTCTGGCTTTACGTTCTGAGTTCAAATTCCACCGGAGTCGACTTTGCCTTTCATCCTTTCGGGGTCGATAAATTAAGTACCAGTTGCGTACTTGGGTCGATCTAATCGTCTGGTCCCCCACCTCAGCCAAATTTCTGGCTTCGTGTCTAGAGTAGAAAAGAATAATAAACCAGATTTAACAATAACAGACAAGAAAAAGCGAAGGTTGTGCCTGTAATAATTGGTGCATTGGGAACTATAAGCAAAAATAGAGAGAAATGGTTGAAGGAGATTGGAATAGAATGTCTTGTAGGGCTTCTACAGGAAGTTTGCCTCTTAGGGACAAGAAAGATTATCAGGAAGGCTCTAAGCATTTGAAAGACTATTGAAAGCTAGTGGATGCGTAAAATTACTGGTAGCAACCCGCTACCACATAAATTCTATCAGGAATAGGACCAAACCTGAGCCAAATCGAATAATAATGATGATGGTGATGATGATGATGATAATAATAATAATAAGCTGTATCAATACCAACAGACGACAACTTTTCTCTAAAAGAAATGGAGAAACTTTCAAAATACGAAGACCGGTAAATAGGGGTAACTCGAACGTGGAGTCTAAAATCAGAAACAATTCCTATCATAGTAGGCGCATTAGGTATGATAAAAATATTCAGACAGATACATAACAAAAATACCAGGATTAACAAATATATATAACATACAGAAAATAGCACTACTAGGCATCGCATACATCCTACGTAAAACACTATCGATACAGTAACCATAAGAGCATCACAGAAAACCACAACACGTACCCAAGGCATACAGAGCTACGCTCGTTAGTGAAGTGAAAGCACGCTATAAAAATAAAACTACTGAATAA
>NC_068983.1:43767930-43772259 GCF_001194135.2 Octopus bimaculoides | reverse complement strand
AATGCAAAACAAAAGTCAAACATAAAATAATAATAATAATGATAATAAAACAGTGCAGCACCAATGATTTTGGAAGCATGTTTCTCACTTTCAGAAGTGTTAACGCATTGAATAACCAAACTACATCACTTCTGAATTGTCAGGACACTGCACCCTTCAAAAATTCCACGATTTCCGAAATTAATTAACGCTACTCCTAATGTGCTTCTGAACTCTTTCTTCTTTATGGATATTTTTTATTGTTCGCTTTTCTGTCGTTTTGTGTTTCATCCTGTACTCTGTGCGTGTACTTCTAGCTTTCATTGCTGTCTCTCTTTACTTGAATTATCGCCGCTTTCTGTATACAGTAACCAATATGTACAATAAGCCCATTATTATTAATTTTTTCCAAAATAAATAATGGTCCCCTGCAACGAGTTCCCACACAATTCCCATCATCTTTAGTTGATCCAAGGCTATTGAAGAAAGCACTTTTCCAATGTACCATGGTTAGGACGGAACTCAAAACAATGGGCCCTATTTGATAGCATAAAAAAAATTCAAGGGCATATTGGAAGCAATCCAATCGCAGCAGCGCATACCAAGGAAAAAGATTTTTAATGCCTTAAAGCTTAAGGGAATCCCAGCTTTGCATATAAGACTCGGGCAGAATCTTTGAGGCAATATGTTTGGGAAAAAATGCGTCTTTTATACCATCAAATACGTTAGTTATATAAGAAATTTTTAACCAAATCACAACTTAGCACACAACAAAACCATCTCAGCACTCAACACAGTCATACTAACACTCAGCACAGTCATACGTTCATTTTCCAAATTTAGTTGCTTTAATAAAGATATAAATTTAAAAATACATTTAAAAAAATCATACCAAATCATCTATGAAAACTGATATTTCTTTGACCCAACTGTTTTCCTGGTCAGGAATATCTTTATTCCAAAACAATGCTTCAACGCGGAAGCTAGGCGTGTCGTTAAGGTTTAAACAGTTGTCTCTGAGTAGTGTATATTTACACATGCCTTGGAAATGAAGCCATTTCTGATCAAAAGATACACAATGAGGATCGCCAAAGCATTCACATATTCCGATTTCTGAAAGGGTTATCAATGGAAACTTTCGAATTAGTATGCATTATACAAAACAAATGTATTTTATCGCAATATAACAATTTAAAGCCAACATTTTACAGATTAAAGATGTAAAATACTAGATGTTTATAGCATACCACATTATTGTATATTGACGTTCGATGGAAAAACAAAGAAAAAAAAATGAAAAAATAATCAGCAATCCCAAATCTCTGAATGTCTTCTAAACCGTTTCGCTTTACAAAATGTATAGTCTTAATGTAATCATTTTGCCTTCGGTTATGTCATGCTGATGACTTCGAATAATTGGCACACTATCGGTTACGACAAGGGTTCCAGTTGATCCGATCAACGGAATAGTTTATTCATGAAATTAACGTGCAAGTGGCTGAGTACTTCATAGACACACGCGTGCCCTTAACGTAGTTATCAGGGAGATTCAGTGTGATACAGAATGTGACAAGGCTGATCCTTTGAAATACTGGTACAACTCATTTTTGCCGGCCGAGTGGCAACAAATTAAAAACACAAAATAAAGAATTCAACTTAAACTGGTCTATTATAACGGAAACCACTCGATGTAAGACACATACCAGAAAGTGTAAGTTATGTACTACGGAAGCAATTAGTATATTTCGTACAGATAAAAAAATCTTAACAAAATCTCTGACGTTATAATTGCATGTAGACATAAGTACTTATCTGCATTTAAATTCTTCAGAAAATAACTAAATCAGAATTCTGAACCTACCTACGAACATGGATCTATCTCAAATAACTAACAAAATTTTAGTCTCCACCTACAGTTCGTTTCATTCGACTTAACGTCTGAAACCCAAACGAATTTTTATAAATGCTTAAACATAAAATTCCTATATATTTTTGAAACCTTAATTCATTGATGCCTTATTTTTAATGATCTAAGTTCCGAGTTTGAACCCATCAACCTTCCACGTAAATGGTCTCAATTAAGTGATTTTTATAAATTCTCAAATTTTTATATTGTATGATATTTAAAAAATGTTTTAATAGCCAGAGTTTGGAGTTGATCCTATCTACCTTCCACGTGCATAGACTCATCCTAAAATTGATAATCGATAATCTAATAGTTTATTTAAACGTTTAACTTAGGTTTAATTTGAACCATTCGCTTCCCTCACTTTTATGTTGGTTTGTCAACTTATAACGGTTCGTGCTTATTGTGTATTGTTTTTGTTAAAAGTGTATTGTTGAAATGTTGTTTTAGTGTTTTTCAAACACTTTGTTTTCTGCTTAAGGTAGATTTTATTAACTTTTCCCCTTGTTTGAAGGGAGAAATTATTATTTTTATCATAATTTTTGTGGGGTGCTTATGCCCAGTTGTAGTGAAAATGGACAACTCTCCCGTTAAAGACAAGTCCACCATGGAACCAAGTACGAGTCAAGGTACGAAGAAAGCTTTAAACAACGACGGAAAAAAAGGAAACTGTGAAAGTACTACTTTCACAGTTAAAGTACTTTAAAGTTGTTTAAAGTAGTACTTTAAACAACGACGGAAAAAAAGGAACTGTGAAAGTAGTACTGAATTATTAAATATGCCAATAGGCGTTGAGTTATTAAAAGAGAGAAAAACCCAACTTTGCAGCAGCCGCTGGTATTGCTCGCAAGAGTTTACATTGCGACCAGGAGGAATTGATGAAGTACAAAGGAAAGTTGGAAAGGGAGGGGAACAAAAAAAAAAGAGCATTTCGCCCAGCTTTTCAGGAGGGGAGGCGGGTAGGAGTGTAGGAGGGACCTCACAGACTTCCTGGCCGGTTTGCCTCATCTCTCGGGGCGGGAAGCGGAATGCTGTGAAGGGGCTTTGTCGGACTGTGACGGGGACAAGTTGCCGGAGCTAGATGGTCTCCCCTACGAGCTATATTACAGTATGCCAGACTTGTTTGGACACCTACTGGCATGTGTCTTCATCAACTAGCAGCAGAATGGGTTTATTCCCAGATCTGTGAGCCGAGAGGTGGTGACACTGCTTAGAAAAGACCCAAACAAGGGGGATTTTATAATTAATTTCCGGCCCATCACTTTGGTTAACGCAGAGTTGAAGATTTTGACCAAGGTATTAGCAAAGTGATTGGCGAGTGTCCTGGATGGTCTCGTCGGAGAGGCATAAACATATGCCGTTCCCAGAGGATCCATATAGTATAATCTCCACCTTATACACTACACCTTAGAGAGGGTTAGAAGGATTTCTGGTAAGGGTGGGGATTTGGTCCATTTAGACCAATCTAAACTTTTGACAGGGTTGACCATCGATATCTGGTATCGGTCCTCCGTTCTGTATCAAACGCTCAGTACGGCAAGACTGTTCCTTTTCCCCACCTTCTGTATGTGTTGGCTCTGGAGCCTTTACTGCGGAAGTTGGAGGGTATGAGGGACGTCCCGCGTGATCTAGGTTGTGTAAGGTCAGTTACGGCGTATGCGGACGACATCACCACCATCGTGTCCGAGGTGGAACACTTACTGGGAGTAGGCGAGGCCATTAAGAATTACGAGACGGTAGCAGGAGCAAAAATTAACCGTGATAAGTTAGTCGGCATGCAACTCGGCACCTGGAGAGGCAGGTCGATGCCACCCAACAGCGTCGTCTGGTTAAAATGCTATGCTAATGGTTTGGTTCGGTCCAGACCTCCAGATAGAGAAGAATTGGAGCGAAGTAACGACCAGGGTGGCCCACCTAACTCAGACCTGGTCTGAGCGGTGGCTATCCCTGAAAGGGAGGGCAGAGGTCGCAAATGTGTTCATCGCATCTGTGATTACCTACCACCTGACCGTCATGCCTTGACCCGATTCGTGACTAAGCAGTTTGAACGTCTGATCTTTCGCTTCTTGTGGAAGGGTAGCGGTTCTTTGTAAGGCGCTCTGTCTGCTGCTAACACCCGCTGAAGGGTGGGCTGGGGATGCCTTGGCTGTTTTTCCGTCCTTGTTTTCGTATACATTCGCTACTTTCTTCCAAGGAATCTAATGCTCTTAGCTTAGTTTTTCCTTGGGGCTGGCCAGATTGGAGCAATCTCGAGTATAACCAGCCGAAATTGCAAAGACAGTCTGGAACTCGACTGAGGATAGAAAACTCCGAATGACCCGTCCTCGTTTTCTTTGTATCGTCTGTCTGGATGTTTTGTTGTCCCTTTTTTGTATCATCTAACTGTGTGGATGTTTTGTGTTCTTGTCCTATTTTGTTTTTACATACATACACACATACATACA
>NC_068983.1:43767102-43767531 GCF_001194135.2 Octopus bimaculoides | reverse complement strand
CAGGATTTACTTTTCGCAATGAGATAAAAAAACCAAGGCTATGTATATTTTAGAACATATATAAATAGAAGGTCTTACAGCTGTTTCCAGGATATTTATTATATCCCTTCATCGGAGACGGTGTGAGAGGATGGTTAAACAATAGTTAATTTAGATAAGATAGGAAATAGAGAGTGAATTGGAGGAACGAAAATAGATGTGAGATATGCAGGGATATTGTATTTGTAAATCCATTGTTTAGGCAGAATGGTATACATATAAGATTCCAATACCTTGTGAGTAAAATCCATTAGTCTTTAAAATTGCTCATTGCATAATCACCGAACCTGGAGCTTAACTATGGTCTATACATAACACTTACTCAGCATTACCTAAAACCTCTGGGTCTAATTGACACCACTACCGCTCATATATATTTATATATATATA
>NC_068983.1:43765349-43766941 GCF_001194135.2 Octopus bimaculoides | reverse complement strand
ATTGTGCCTTAAAATTTAACACACTCACCGTCAAAAATTTCCACTTATTTCTTATTTGTAGGAAAATAAAAATAAAAATAAAAAATAAAAATAAGAAATAAGTGGAAATTTTCACGGTGAGTGTGTTAAATTTTAAGGCACAATAAGAAAATGACTCTCCCCAGACACAACAGAATATGCTTCAACACACGAAATCACATAAAAAATCTTGCAAACCAAATCCCAAAGCGAAATATATATACATATATATATATGCCACATATCTAAGATAGCCTCTGTCTTACATTGCCTGAAGGCAACAATATATAAACCTGTATATGTGTTTATTATACAAAAAATAACAATATACTCATTTAAAAATTATATAAAAATGATAGTTTCACCGTTGGCTCAATCAGTAAAGGACGAAATTTGACTAGTCTGTCATTTTTTTGTTATAATATGCATATAAGTAACCTATGCAGTAGAGAAATAGATAGGGCAAATTTAACTATTTCCCTGTAGATTGAAAATCCGAATCTTATTTGGATTCTTACTAGAGGTGTCTACATCACTTAACAAATCCCAGAGAACCATTCATATGAGATCTATATAGCGTATGAAATCTGTATAGCGTATAAAGTCCGCATAACGTCCTTTCTACAAGCACACTGAGAGCAGAAGCAAGAGCTATTTCCAAGATGGTGATAATTACCAATTTTTCACTCCAACAATATCACGCTTAATGATTCTACAATTGTGGTGTCTTAACGGTTAATTTTGTAATTGCAATATGTTACCAAATATCGTCTTAGGTTAATGAAACGAATGTAAATAACTCTAATTGGCTAATGGCATGAATTTAGATAAATATATTAAAAGGAGATGTATGGAATGTACTATGCAATGAATGGCAAATTAATTAGAATTCCTCTCTCAGTTGGAGAAAGATAAAATCATCTAGCAGTAAATGTTAGCAACTGTTGAAGAAACGAGAAGATAATTTCAAGAAATTAGTGATTTCTTAAAAATGAATTCAAATGCTCAGTGGATAATCTTATCTTCGTTTGCAAGGAAGGGAGCTAAGTGTGTGCATGTTTGTGTCTTGTTGAAAGTGTAACTGATGCAAGCAGAAGAAACAACAATAATTACAACAGGAGAGAACGAAACATTACCGAAAGATAAATATATTAAGAAGCTGTACTTACTATGACAATCTCCAACTTTACCGTCTCCAATGAAATTTCTGTTACATCTGCAGAAATAACTTCCAATCGTGTTGAAACATTTGGCATTTTCGTCACACTGATGTGTTCCTTCAGCACATTCGTCAATGTCTATTGCAAAATAAATAGATAAATATTTCTTAGAACGGTAATGGTTTGGCAGAATCGGTATTTTCACAATGAGCCGTTACTATTTGAATCAAAATCCTCTGGAGGCTCACTTCACTTTTCAACCCTTTCAAACACGAAACACAAGTATTGTGATCAATATAATCAATTGTTACTTGTCCATCAATCCGAAGTATTTGTCATCCTGTTATTATATAATTCAAATCACTGATAGATTAATTAATGACTCTTTACCTATGCTAGTATATATATATATAT
>NC_068983.1:43762281-43765327 GCF_001194135.2 Octopus bimaculoides | reverse complement strand
ATACATACATATATATATATTATAAAGAATATTCAAAAGGAGTATTTTATTGAGCTTATATTAAGTGCTCTATTACTTTGAGCAAATAGATATATATATGTTTTTATATCATTAATAAATTTATAAAATTATTAATAATATTCACAGGAAATCAATATCCAAATTTCGAAAGATATATGTTTATATATGTATATATATAGTATATTTCAAATTTCATGCTTAACGCAGCAAGTTTGTGGTAGGGGGCTAGTCGATTACAGCGATCCCTGTGCTCAACTGATACCTATTTCGTCCACTTCAAGAGGGATAAAAGGTAAGTCGACCTCGGCGGAAATGAGAACTAATCATAGACGAAATGCCGGGAATGGAAGCTTGCGGTGTCTGGGCTATGCTTTATGATTTCGAATACCACAAAGCATTTGTCATAGCTTTTACTATGCTTTTTCCGAGTGGAATTGTAGAGACCTGACCCAATTTTCTTACAGTTCATATTTCTTTATTGCCCACAAGGGGCTTAAACATAGAGGGGAAAAACAAGGACAGACAAAGGGATTAAGTTGATTACATCGACCCCCAGTGTGTAATTGGTACTTACTTTATCGACCCCGAAAAGATGAAAGGCAAAGTCGACCTTGGCGGAATTTGAACCTTAGAACGTAACGGCAGACGAAATACCGCTAAGCATTTCGCCCGGCGCGCTAATGTTTCTGCCAGCTCACCGCCTTACAGTTCTGCCATTTCATCGCCCCACAGTGGTACTATTTTATCGAACTCAAAATGATGTGAGGCAAAGTTAATTTTAGAAGGCATAGTATATACGCATTATTGTAAGGGTAGCGAGATGGCAGAATCGTTAGCACGCTGAGCGAAATGCTTAGCAGTATTTCGCCCGCCGTTACGTTCTCAGTTCAAATACTGCCGAAGTCGAATTTGCCTTTCATCCTTTCGGGGTGGTTTAAATAAATACCAGTTACGCACTGGGGTCGATGTAATCGACTTAATCCGTTTGTTCTTGTTTGCCCCCTGTGGGCAATAAAGAAATAAATACATACGCATTATTAATATTTATCAGAAGCAACAAAGTGACTGAAAGTGCGAGAGTTTCGTGCGTTAGTTTGGTAAGTGCTAACTCACGACACTCTTGTCCCTTGAGTCACTCTGTTGTTTCTGCTGAATATTAATAAAAACTAGAAAAAAATATTCTATATTTATAAAATGTATTGGAAAATACCTTCACACGTGGTTGGCCCCGTCTGGTTGAAACCGCTATAACAAACACAGCTAAATGTTCCTGGTAAATTGTAACACTTGGCAGACCATGGACACATAGAGAGCCGACATTCATTGTCATCTGCAGAAAGAAGTGACGAGAAATGAATACAACGTTTATATATAAAAAGTACATTTGCACATTAATTAACATATGTTAATGAATACTGTTAATTCTATTAATTCTATTCTTTTAATGTCAGTCTAAAAAATATCAATTATATTACACGTATCAGAACTCTAACAAATACTTGAGGTAAGTGGGATAAATGAAGATGGCCAGGATGGTGGTGAAGCAATAGCGTGTATTGTTGTTGGCACTCCGTCGCTTACGACGTCGAGGGTTCCAGTGGATCCGATCAACGGAACAGCCTGCTCGTGAAATTAACGTGCAAGTGGCTAAGCACTCCACAGACACGTGTACCCTTAACGTAGTTCTCGGAGATATTCAGTGTGTGACAAGGCTGACCCTTTGAATTACAGGCACAACAGAAACAGGAAGTAAGAGTGAGAGAAAGTTGTGGTGAAAGAGCACAGTAGGGTTCGCCACCATCCCCTGCCGGAGCCTCGTGGAGCTTTAGGTGTTTTCGCTCAATAAACACTCACAACGCCCGGTCTGGGAATCGAAACCGCGATCTTATGATCCGCGAGTCCTTTGCCCTAACCACTGGGCCATTGCGCCTCCACGAATAGCGTGTATATATAATAATAAATAATAATAATGTGTTTTGAATAGCACAGCAATGCACTATAAAAACAACAATGGACTATAATAACCGACGTAATTTAATCATCCATAGTCTCATATACTATTTCGGAATATAAAAGTTCCTTCTTCAGATATTCCTAGGGATTGATTGAGTTACAGCTACAATCGATTTTCCAACGGTTCTTTTTTTTTCCCCCGGAAGTGTCTCTGCATTGGTCTCACGAAGCTCCTTCCGGAATTCTTCGTGAGAAGTGCGTGAGGGGGGGGGGGCATGTCTCAAGCTGGTGTGTGCTGGCACATTCGTATATATATATATATATATATATAATTTACTGTTCTGTTGACGTAGGATCAACAAAAAATATACTCCATTCAATGAGAAATAAATATCATTTAATGTGCACTGTATTAAGAAAGAGTTACAAATAGCTTCTTGTCATGAAGACACAAGGCACGTTATACAAACCTGCTTAACCATTTGCCTTTATGGTAATAAACTAGAAACTATTAGACGTTATAAGCCTTACAATAATAACTATGTGATCGCTGCTATTTTTAGTACGCTAAACGTAGTCGGGTTACTTTGAAGTTTGTTTAAATGAGAGATATATTACAACTACGATAAATTACTGAAAGAAATATTTACTAAGCAAATGAGATTCTTTTATAAATTGAAGTTTTCAGGAAAACTTAGGGTTTCAGATAGTTATTTAATCCTTTGCTAAAACACCTGAGGGCACAGGGGTAGACATTTTCAAAAAACTATTTGGTCTCCTTCTGTCCAAGGTCCCAGATGAGCCTATATCAAGGCAAGAAACTCAAAACAGGGCAGATGCATCGAACTCCTTCCTTCGCCAAAAGCCAGTCGCATAAGACTCGCAACTGAAAAGATGATTACGCTGGCGGTGCTCCAGCATGGTTGAAACAGCATGGCAGTGCTTCAGCCTATGGGCTGAAACATGTAAAACAATAAATGAATAAATATATATAAACACACGCACATATGTATACACACACACTCACACACATATATATATATATATATATATATATATATATATATATATA
>NC_068983.1:43757528-43759955 GCF_001194135.2 Octopus bimaculoides | reverse complement strand
ATATATATATATATATATATATACTTTATTTCACGTTGCTCCAGTTTACTCAGCTGTAGAAATGAGCTGCGATGTCACAGGTGCCAAGCTGTATCGGCCTTTGCCTTTCCCTTGGTTAACACTGGTGGCGTGGAGAGGGGAGACCGATATGCATGGGCGACTGATGGTCTTCCATAAACAACTTTGCCCGGATTTGTGCCTCGGAGAGTAACTTTCTAGGTGCAATCCCATGGTCAGTCATGACTGAAGGGGGTCTCAGCATATATATATTTTATATTTCGCTCATTAGATGGCGGCCATGTTTGGGTGTCAATCTGAAGTTATGTACCGACTGATAAAAATCAAACATCCAGTTAACATCATGGTGTTTGGAGTGATCACTAGTGATGGCGACGTTATGCCTCCATTCATGTATCCACGCGGCCTCATATTCAATGCCGAGGCCTACATCAAGTGCCTGGAGGTGGTAATACTGCCCTGGGTCAAGAGGCTGGCTCCTGGAACACCCTGTCTGCCAAGAGGACTCTGCACCGTGCCACACATGCAGGAGAACCCAGGCATAGCTGTCGGACAATTTTTGCGGCCACATCACCCCTAACATCTCCCCAGACTGCAACACCCTTGACTATTATGTATGGGGCGCAATTGAGCAAGAGACCAACAAAACTTCTTGTAACACCAAAGATGAACTGAAGGCAAAGATTATGGGAGCATTCACCAACTTAAGCAAGGAGACCGTCCAGAAGAGTTGCAGGAGATTCCGAAGTCGTCTGGAGGCCGTGGTTGAAGCCAATGACGATTTTATTGAATAGATTTACTTTTTAGTATTTCAAGATATTTTTATATAGTTTTGGTAAATATATCTGATAAAACGAGATGTCAGTGTTTTCATTTTTGTGTAATTTAGACGACAGTTTATTCACCGCGCCCTGTATATACATAATATTTGTATATACAAGGGGGTGCTGAAAAGTTCCTGGCTTTGGATAGAAGAAAATACAGGAGGATCAGTTAATTATGATTTTATTCAACGTATTCCTCTCTCAGAAAATACACACTTATTGCAGTGGTCCTTCAGTTTCTCTAAGCCCTGTAAAAGAATTTGGAAGGTTGGGCCTCCAGCCAAGCGTTTCGCGATACCCTTACAGCCAGGAACTTTTCAACACCTCCTCGTTTGTGTATGTGTATGGATGTGAGATATGTCTGTGTATCGTTTTCGCGTGATAGCTGTAAGCGTGTGTCTCCATGATACAAGCGGTGTCATTCGTTTTCAGTCTTCCACAAAAATATGTCCAGTTATTGGTTGGTAACAGGAAAAGCATCCGGATACAGAAAAATCTGCCCCCAACAAATTCCGTCTGACCCATGCAAGCATGGAAAATTGGACGTTAAATCGACGATGATGATGATGATGACGATGTTCCTGTTGCTGCTGCTGCTGCTGCTGCTGCTGCTGCTGCTGCTGATGATGATGATGATATTGATACCAATTATTTTTCATGTTATAAAAGTATGACAATTTCAGGGGTAGCTTGTTAGGAAGTACGTAGATTGCCTGCAAGGCATCACAAAGAGGAACCGCCATGGAAAGAAGGAAATAATTATAAAGTAAAGACTAAATAGGAAATTATTCGGTTTCAGTCAGAGGCTGTGGCCATGCTGGGGCACTGTGATTAACCTTAATTTCTTTACAAGAATCAATGCAATTGGCAGTAAACAATACTATAAATGCATTCTACCTGGACATGCTCGTCCAGTTGCCACTTTGCCGGTCCCACGACCTAGGAATCCTTCGTTACACAAACACTCGAAGCCTGTCTTGGTGTCCAGGCAGGTGGCATTTACGTGGCAGTCATGGAAACCCAATTCACATTCATTTAGATCTGCAAAAGACAGAAGTGTATAATTAACTTACAATTTTAACATTAAGAAAAGGAAATAAAAAAAGAAAACAAATGAGAATTAGAAAAGCAATTTTATCAGATGTGAATGAGAGTGAGTTGATGGGGACAAAATCATTGGTTGTTAGATACATACATACATACATACAAGTACTTTAATCTTATCTACCAAATACTTCAGTTCACTAAAGGGGTGGAAGTAAAGTGGGGTACTATGACCTCTTGGCTGAAACAGCTGTAAGAAACTATTCTACTTTCTATGTTCTACGTTATATATTTTAATAATTACTGGTATTTTTATATTTTATATATTATATATGAAAAGCATAATATGTTATACATGTATGTATATTGTTATAATTGTTTTTTTTAAAAAATAAATAGACATAATATAATGTCTAAAAGTTGATGAATACCACCTTTCGATCCCCTCCATTTTCTTATTGCCGTATAAATTAAGGGTAAAACAACTTTTTACCCTCACCCATTTATTACATTTAGTAGTGTAATTGCCATGCAATGAAAA
>NC_068983.1:43753823-43757066 GCF_001194135.2 Octopus bimaculoides | reverse complement strand
TATATATATATATATGTACAGGCGTGACTGTGCGGTAATAAGCTTGCTTCCCAACCACATGGTTTCAAGTTCAGTCTCAATACGTGAATATGTATAGTTTCCAAAACTATAGAATATGTGTAGTTTCCAAAAAGGGAAGAACTAGCAATTGCGAGTTGCAGGTAAGTAGAGATGAGACTGTCAACGATATTCTATTTGAAGTTGGGAAATCATTCTAATGATTGCGGAGTCTCCCGGTAACGCGGGACGGAAGTTTTCGTATCCCTGCACGTGAGGGAGTATATGAGCTGTATATTCCTTACATTAAAAATCAATGGCCGTCATGCTCGTGTAGTGTCTTGTGATGCCACCCAGTGTTGTGAGGGTGACTCTGTAGACTACAGTCTTTGAACTTCAAGCTACTGGCACCTGACAATCTAAATTTATCACTCAACCAAAATTTATCAGACACAAGGGCAGTTCTATTGTTTTCTTGAACTTGCTTGAGAATATCCTTAACACACACACACTTCCACGCACACACTTCCATACACATACTTTTCTATTTAAAAGTTATAATTCAAAACTTACTTATTTGTTTGTCAGCGCAATATATTTTTCCAATTGTCAATTTAGTCTCTGCATGCGAAGGTTGTGAAGCAAAGAGTTGTCTGACAGGTAGATCGTCTTTTATAGAAATTACACCTGCATCGGCTTTCCATTCCGAATCAGAGCTGTCACAATTACACAACCTATGAACAACGAATTTTGGATTAATAACATAAAAATAATTATTAATAGATATCTATTATTGATTGTAGAATCACGGATACTGGTAAATTCTCTATAAGTTTAGCACAAAATCTAGTTTTGATATCAACTGCAACATTTCAGATTTTTAATTCTATATAAAATTCGTATTTGGCCTTGTTCGGAACATTTCGAATTATTAGTTTCAAGAGAAAACATGCAGTTCTCAAAAGTAAAGGACCTGTTTATCAACTTATCTATCATCCAGCTAGCTTTGATGTAGTTAGAACAATAATAATAATGATAATGATGATAATAATAATAATAATAATAATAATAATAATAATAATAATAATAATAATAATAATAATAATAATAATAACAATAATAGTAGTAGTAGTAATAACAATAATAATAATAATAGTAGTAGTAGTAGTAGTAGTAGTAGTAGTAGTAGTAGTAATAACAACAATAATAATAGTAGTAGTAGTAGTAGTAATAATAATAACAATAATAATAATAATAATAATAATAATAATTACTAGGCACTGCCCACATCCTACGTAAAACACTTTCAATACAGTAAAAATAAGAGCATCACAATAAACTACAAAGCAAAGATGGCAAGATACAACGAAAGAATGAAGGGTTACCACCAGAATAGGTTATTCAGAGTAGATCAGAAGAGATTCTATAAAGAAATAAATGGAGAGTGTACAGATGAAAAGTTGATACCAGATAACATCGAAAGTCAAAGATTTTGGAGTGACATCTGGAGCAAAGACAAGGAGCACAAGAAGGATGCTGAATGGTTGCAAGAGCTGAAACAAACAGCAGTCTGTCCAAAACAGACAGAACTAGTCATTTCAGTTAGGGAAGTGAAGGGAATCAGCAAAAATTTAGCAACTGGAAGGCCCGGGACCAGATGGAGTTCAAGGCTACCGGATCAAAAGATTTGGGGAATGCCATGCACGAATAGCTGCGCAACTCAACACCTTGTTAAATGCCGACCAAGTAATACTAGAGTGGTTGACATTGGGTAGGGCAGTGGTGTGCTTGAAAAACATCGAAAAACGCAATACGGTAGACAATTACAGGCCGATATCCTGTTTGTCACTTATGTGGAAGTTACTGACTGGAATACTCGCAGAGTCAATGCACGAACAACTGGAAAAAAATGGAGTCCTGCCACATGAGCAAATCAACTCCTGAGAGACAAAACTGTATTTAGAGACTGCAAGGGGAGGAAAAGTAACTTAGCCATGTCATGGATCGACTATCGTAAGGCGTACGATATGATCCCACATTCTTGGATTATCGAGTATATGAACCCATTTGGTATTGCATCGAATGTTGAGCTATTACTTGGAAAAAGTATGGCGAATTGGAGAATGGATCTGATAGCATACGGAAGAAGCTTAGGGACATTAGAAATTAGAAGGGGCATCTTCCAAGGGGACTGCCTGTCCCCATTGATCTTTGTACTGTGCTTGATACCACTAACACTGATTTTGAGCAAAGCAAAAGCTGGGTATGCTTTCAAAAGTCGCCATCAAAAAGTCGACCCTTTGTTATTCATGGATGACCCCAAACTTTATGGTAAAGATGAAACAAGTCAGTTCCCTCATTGATACGGTGTATACCTTCAGTGCTGATATCGGAATGGAGTTCGGATTGAGAAAGTGTGTTAGTCTTGAAGAGAGGCAAAATCAAATGTATGGACGGGCTAATGATACCGTCGGGGGAGGAAATGGCTCTTGAAAATCTAATTTAAATAGCGATACCGGTTGGATTTAACGACATCCATATAACATGTATCTATACTATAAAAGGCAAATTTTCTCTCTGTGTGTGTATGTTTAAAATTCATACATTTACACAATTCCAAATTTCTTCGATTAAACAATCGCAATTAATATTCTAAATACAATTTGTTAGGTCACTGCGTCATTTTTTCACTCCAAAAATTTCCTAATAACGAATATAATCCATAAAACTACACGAGTAAACATTTTCTCCCTAATAAAATCTAATTTCCTCTTTCTAATACAAATCCTTTCAACTCCTACTTTCTGTTATGAACCTTTACGAAAAATCCAACAACAAATACAAAAAGAAAGAAAGGAGAAAAAGAAACTATTTCAGTATCAAATCACATTTCGATACTGTAATGTCAGACAAACGAAGGAGAGTGAGAGTCAAATAAACAGACACACTACCAATCATACATAAATACACACATATATATGTACCTATGGTTACCAATGACCTCATTCTAATTGGCGGGAATTATAAGTTTACTTTCCATTTCTAACACCGTCCTTCACCATCGAGACATCTTTCTCAAATACGATCAACAAACATTTATTCCCTACAAACTGTGAGTTTTTTTTTCGAAAATCTTTTCGAAAATCTTGAGATTAACACCCGCATCATTACCTACCTAACACTGTAGTGAAAATCGTACGGGTGTTAATCTGAAATTTAACAATCTTTTTTAAAACACTTTTACTT
>NC_068983.1:43750417-43752043 GCF_001194135.2 Octopus bimaculoides | reverse complement strand
TCCAAACAAGAGAGCTTGCTGAGGAAAGAAAGCAACCGGTTTAAAAAGACAGCAACAGACTGCAGCAATTCACCACATTCCAGAAGCTGCTTTGAACATAATGCAAAACGGTGCATCATCATCTACTGCCCAATCTGATAGAATTCTGGCAGAACTGTGTAGCAACAGATCGCCAGCAATTGCTTCATCAGAAATTGCCGTCCTACCTCCTGCGAAAAGGAATTACCCTGCTATGTATAATCAAGGCAGCGCAAAAAGTTGTTTTGCACAAGCATTTGTATAGCCAATTAGACGGATGAAATTTACGTACACTTAATAATGTTACACAAAACAGCCTTCACACTTTCCCTATTAATTTCGTCTTTTGAATTATGTGTTCCACTGGTTTGCCAGCCAATATTGTCTGATAGCAGTTATTTAGGATGTGTCCACCAGGCACTGCCCAATCAAGCGGATGGGGTTTTGGATGTGATCGAAAAATTTAACAAAACAGCACTTGCCTGTTCAAGACAGTTTGCCTGTTTCCTGTTCCTCCACAACGTCTTTCTGCGCCACATGTACACATATTCTCTTTGAAATTGGTGCTTCCAAAGTAAGTTTTCTTCGAACCTCCTTTACCCTTCCAGTGAGCATATCCGTTACCCATGAACTATAGAAGAAAGAATTACAAAGTATGGTGGGGTTTAGTTCACAGGTGATCTAAACGACTAGGTACACTAGGTAAGTGCTGTAACGAATTAATAGGGCCCCAAGGTTGTAGCCGCGACGGTAGTTATGGAGCCATTGCAGATTTCCGATGCAACGGATATAGAATTGTTAAAGAGGCCAACAAAGAAAGAATTATATTTGCCGCTGTATTATACTTACTGTTCTTTCAATATACACCACCACCACCACCACCACCACCACAGCCACCGTCATCATGATCATCAGGGGTCACGAGTGCAATACCCTAACCACTAAGTCATACATCTTCATACTCTCTCATCTAAACCTAGAGAAGGGTACCAATCAAAGACCTTCTCCAAGTCAATGGATGTTAGCTAGAGCAACTTGCTTTTCGTTAAGAACTTCTGTAGCTGATAAGGAAGGGAGCATAAATGGTAAGTAGTCCTCACAAAATCCCAGACTGCCTCACATTTGAGTTAATTATTTTCCATATTTGTTGTGCTACATTTTTTCTGTAACTTTCGTAACTTAGTCCACCAGTCTGATGCCTCTAAAGTTGCAAATAGTTTGTGAGTGGAATTCAGTAGACAGAATCTGCGAGGAAAACATTGACTATAATTCATTTAGCATAGTTATAGAAATATTTGATATACATCTTTCGTATTATATTGGTTTCAAAGGCGGCGAGCTGGCAGAATCATTAGCTCGCTGGGTGGCATGCTTAGCGGTATTTCGTCTGTCTTTACGTTCTGAGTTCAAATTCCACCGAGGTCGACTTTACCTTTCATTCTTTCGGGGTCGATAAATTAAGTACCAGTTGCATACTGAGGTCGATCTAATCGACTGGCCCCCCCCTCCCTCTCCAAAATTTCGGGCCTTGTGCCCAGAGTAGAAAAGATTACATTGGTCTCAAATTTTAGCACAAGGCCAGTAATTTCAGAGAAGGGGCAAGTCGAT
>NC_068983.1:43738834-43750089 GCF_001194135.2 Octopus bimaculoides | reverse complement strand
CCTGGTAAAATATTTATTCCTAAATTAGTGCTTAAAAGCATTAATTACTTGTAACAAATAAGTACTATGTAATATCGTGGATTTTGTAATTGGGAGGGGGTACATTTTTGCGGTTTATCCCGGGCAGGTTTACCCTAGCTCCGCCACTGACTGGAAGAACAAGCCCTACAAATTTGGGGGAAGGGATTAAGTTCATCGACTCCATTGCGTAACTGGTACTAATTTTATCGACCCCGAAAGGCAAAGTCGGCCTCGGAGGAATTTGAACTCAGAATGTAGCGGCAGACGAAATACCGCTAAGCATTTCGTCCGGCGTATTAACGATTCTACCCGCTCGCCGCCTTTTGATCTAGATTATAAATAATGTTTTTAAGAATAATTGTCCCTGTCTGGCCTGTGGGGTCTAGTTTATGCTTCAATTCGCTCCGCAAAACAAAGTGAATTTGACAAGACTCAGCTAGAAAATGAATGTATATGGTTGTTTACCTTGGTAAATTTGCAGTCGTATTTGACTGGCTGGTAACAATACTCGTGGGTTTTAATCAATGCTTCGATCTGAACGTATGTGACATTGTAGTAAATCACTTGTGTTGTTTTACCAGTAATTGTAGTAGTGGTCTCAAATTCATTACGGATAATCGTTACACCTGCAAAAGAGATTTAATTTGTCAGTCAAATAATTCTTTATTCTTTTCTTCTGTTGCTTGTTTTAGACATGGAACCGCGGTCATGCTGGGGCACCGCCTTGAGGAATTTTATTCGAACGAATTGACCCGAGTACCTATTTTTTAAACCTGGTGTTTATTCTATCATTTTTTTTTAATGACGAACTGCTAAGTTACGGGGACATAAACACTCCAACACTGCTTATCAAGCGGTGGTGGGGGACAAACACAGACAGACAGAAAGACACATATATATATACGACAGGCTAAACATAGAGGGGACAAACAAGGACAGACAACGGGATTAAATCGATTACATTAATTTATCGACCTCGAAAAGATGAAAAGCAAAATCAACCTCGGCAGAATTTGAACTCAGAACGTAACGGCAAACGAAATACCGCTAAGCATTTCGCCCGGCGTGCTAACGTTTCTGCCAGCTCATTCTGATATAAAACCAAATATGCAGGGGACGGTAGTGGACATTTTAGGGGCCCTTTGCTTTAGTTTAAGATTATAGAATTCTCTTATTCCTTAGCCTGCAATCCATATTGGTACTGGATATCTTGCTCTGGTTTGTCCCTGGATCATGTCAGAGAGGGTCTGTGAGGTTCTGTGCAGCCTTATTGAACCTAAAAGTGTGGGTTGTGCAATCACTAGCAAGGCGACAATCCGATGGCCGATCGAGTAGGAGGGCGCCACGGTGAGCATGGAAACCGCGGACGCGAGCCTTGGTAAATTCGACTGTTAGTGCAATAACCTCATGCGCAGGCATTGCTGGCATTTTGCTCAGGCAATGGTCTTCCTCGGTTACGAGTAGACAGCCATCATCAACGTATATGTATGTATGTATGTATGTATGTATGTCTGCATGTATGCATTTATGTATGTATGTGTGTGTATGTGTGTATGTATGTGTGCATGTATGTATGAATGCATGTATGCATGCATGTGTATGTATATGTGTGTATGTATATACTTGTGCATGTATGTATGTATGTACGTATTTGTGTGTATGTATGTATGTATGTGTATGTATGTGTGTATGTATGTGTGTGTATATGTGTATGTACGTATGCATGTAAGTGTGTGTATGTGTGTGTATGTATGTATGTGTGTATCTGTGCATGATTGTGTTTGTGTGTATCTATGTGCATGTATGTGTCTATGTGTGTGTGTATGTGTGTGTATGCATGTATGTATATATGCATGTGTGTATGTATATATGTATGTCCTTTTCTATTTATCCTTTTCTAATTAGTTGAAGTCCTCCTGTAAGGAAGGTGCTGGTTTCTAGCAAAGATACAATACTCCATATTTATAATGTAAATAATAAACACAAATTCACATTTTAGAATTGAGAAAAGTCTTGCATATTTTTATTGTCCCACTTACAAATTGTATTTATAATGTATGTATGAAAGTGGCTCAGTTCTTTTTTATCTTTTAGTTAAGAGCGCAGGTAGTGCTCATGACCCTTTACAGAGTTCCCGAGACTAGTAGGGGGAGGAGCAGAACGTATCGAACTTAGTGGACACGGCTAAATGTACCCCGGATACCTGTTGGTGGGGTTTAGCCAGGTGATAGATTTACTCTACCACTTTAATAGGCAACAGCGGGATTTGAATCGAGAAGGTAAAAAGCCAGTCCAATCTGTCATTTAGACTGGTTTCTTTTTTTTTTTTTAATCAATCCTGAAAACACGAAAGGCTAAGAAGACTCCGGTAGAATTTGAATTAAGTGCACAAATAGTCGGAACAAATATTGCGAAGTGTTTTGTCAGGCCTTCTAACGACTCTGCCATTCCATCGCCTGTTACAATGATTGTGTGATTGACAGATACATAGAAGAGACAGCGATACTTATGCTCGATACTTAACAAGATCCAGAAGTGGACTTCGAAATAAAACCTCACTTATAATATAAAATGCTACTTACCGGTTTTCGAGATGTATTCCATGTCACAATAAACAAAAAATGGGTCAACTTTGTCTGATGGTTGGATAAATATTGAACCAGTCTTCATACCTCTTTTGTAGGCATCAACACAATTGATCGGAAAATCTAAAAGAGCAGAGAAACACCTGATTATGTTTGGATTTTAAATAATTAAAAGAAGTGATTAAAGAAAGGCCTTGGTGACTGTCGTGCTTGTGATAAGAATGGCCCTTAAATGTTTTTTCTGTAAGAATGCATTGTCAGAGCTAAGGCACGTGTTTTCAGTCACGAAGTAACAAGAGACGTTCGGGTGTAGGTAGCAAAGTCATGGCATATCTTTTTATATTTTACTTAATCCAGTCGTTGGATTGCGGTCATGCTGGGGTACCGCTTTGAAGGATTTTAGTCGAACAAATCCACCTCAGTACTTTTCTTTTCATGTCAGGTACTTTTTCTATCAATTTCTCTTGCCAATCCGTTAAATTACAGGGACGTAAGCACACCAACACACGTTGTCAAGCAGTGCATGAAACAAACATAAACACATACACACACAATGGGCTTCAACACAGTATCCGTCTACCAAATTCTCTCAAAAGATATTTGCCGGTCTCTGGGCTCTTGTAGAAGACACTTGTTCAAGGTTCCTCGCAGTGGGATCGAACTCGAAACCATGTGGTAGTAAAGCGAGTTTCTTAACCACACAACTACGTCTGCGCCTATAAAAACTCGAAATCTTGCAAGATGGATGGTTACAAAGGCACAATTTAATCTTTGACAGGATGGGACGGGCGCATGCTATTCGATTCCAGATAGACTCATACGGTTTTTCAGTGACATGTTGTTCACCTGTTTGAGGTGACAACGATGGGCTGCAGATGATAGACAACTTTAGGAACTGCTACCGCGATTTCAGCGGGTTTCAGTGGGAAATTCAAAAGGCTACGAGGAATCGCACTGCTAACACATGTGAGACACAATGTTAACTTATACACCTTTAATATACTTGGTAGCAAGGCAGCGAAATGCTTAGCGGTATTTCGTCCGTCTTTACGTTCTGATTTCAAATTACGCCGAGGTCGACTTTGCCTTTCATCCTTTCAGGGTCGATAAATTAAGTACCAGTTGCGTACTGGGTCGATCTAACCGACTGGCCTCCTCCCCCAAAAGTTCGGGCCTTGTGCCTAGAGTAGAAAAGAATATACTTGGTAGTATATTATGGTAGGATAACGAAATACGGTGTCTCTATCAGCAATTAATATATACATGCCAGTTCTCAGGAATGTGTTTAATATGTAAAATTGGTATATCCAGTAGTGCTCAATTGCTAAATTTAGTGGGTAGTTTAGCAATGGATGGTTAATGGGTTGGATGTGGTACTGAAGTAAGAGCAACAACTCCTGAAATATGTATACGCACAACTTATTTTTCTATGTTCGATCGCATTGTTTACATAGACGTATTCATGTACGAAACGTCGTATCTTCCAGTGCTGACTCTGAATTCTTAAAAAAAATCTATAGGATTAATGGTAAGTGGTTTTGTGGTTTTGAGAGGGGAGCTCGTCTGGTTTTGTCGGTCTGCTCTGATAGCTTCACCTACACATATCAAACTTGTTTGCCTAGAACTTGGCGAACATCTATTGCAACCGTCAGCTCAATTGGAGGATTCCTCATTTCTCTGAGTTAGGGAGTGTTATCACTAGCGGAGAAGGGCACTAACAAAGAGGAACATAATCGATGATTTTCGGCCCATAACAATGCTGAATGCAAAATTTAAGATTCTGGTCTAGGTGCTAGCAAAGAGGTTGGTATTAATCGACGGTAGTGTGGTCGGAAAAGTGCAGATTTATTTTATTCTTGGCATAGCTATCCACGATAAGTCTCCACCCATTGTAGAGTACATCAGACAGTAGTAGAGAAGATCAGACTATCTATCCAGCAAGTTCTGTTCAATTTCCC
Organism: Octopus bimaculoides; assembly: GCF_001194135.2. Lineage (NCBI taxonomy): Eukaryota > Metazoa > Mollusca > Cephalopoda > Octopoda > Octopodidae > Octopus > Octopus bimaculoides. The sequence goes on along the minus strand of NC_068983.1, from coordinate 43,745,525 downwards.
AGTTTCTCTCACAAAACTTGGAGATCAACATGAAGCTTTGGTAAAAATATTTGCCCAAGATGAATTCGAGCCACGGACCTCATAATTACAATGCGAACGTCATAAGCACTCGGCCATTCTCACATCTATACTAAGAATGTAAGTTCGATTCCCAGCGGCGCATTGTGTCCTTGAGCAAGATATCTTATTTTACACTGCTCTGTATACTCAGCTGGTAAAAATGAGTTGTACTTGTAATTCAAAGGGCCAGCCTTGTCACACTCTGTGTCATGCTGTATCTCCCTGAGAACTACGTTAAGGGTACGCGCGTCTGTGGAGTGCTCAGCCACTTGCACGCTAATTTCTTGTACAGGCTGTTCCGCTAATCGGATCAAACGGAATCCTTGTGTCATAACCGAAAGAAAGCCAGTTAATAAATCAGCAATGACTTCACTGATTGTTGGTGTCTTCTCCATACTAACAAACATTGACGGATAGTAATTTTAATTACTCATTTTTATTCAAATAAGAGAATAAAGTTAAGTTTTAAAACTCAATCTTATAATAATTCTGCTTGTTCCTCCGTTACATATCCCGTCCGTAACGCTTCCACTTGATTAGTTGAAGGGGAGAGGATGAGAGGGATGGGGATTGGGAGGGTGAGGGTGAGGGAGAGATGGTGGTAAGTGAATTGTGTAATATTTTAATTAACTAAGTTTTTTCTTAGCTCGTCTGTAAGGTTTTCACGTAATTAGTTGAAGGGGAAGGCGAAGAGCGAAAGAAAAAGGAAAGAGAAAAAGAGGGTAAGGTGAAGAGTGAGAGAGAAAAAGAGAGAGTGCAGTGTATTATGTCTATAAAATTGTGCAAATAGTATATAAAGTGTATATATAAAGTGCATTAAGTAATCATCGTATTCCAATTTCTTTCACTTTTCAATAAGTAGCAGATGCAAGACCATCTTTTGATACAGACACAACACTGGCTACGCTTTCAGTTTTTGTTTTTAGATAAAGCTTTCAGAAATGACCCAATAAGTTTATCATTAATTACGTGAAATATTCACGGGTCTCACCAGCTAATTAATTTATATTTCCATCCCATGGAATAATTTATAATTTCACTTCAGCTTTTATTTGAGGTTTAATGATGAAAGTTATTGGTTTCAAATTTTGTCACAAGGAGAAGGGCTAAGTCGATTATGTTGACCTCAGTGATCAACTGGTATTTATTTCATCGAGCCCAAAAGGATGAAAGACAAAGTCAATTTCGGTATTTGAACTCAGAACCTAAAGACAGACGAAATGCTAAGCACCGCCTGCTGTGCTAACGATTGTGCCGGCTCACTGCCGTAAAGATAAAAGTTATTGAAATAGTGAATAAATCGAAGCAAAGAGGAAGTTAGAGGGGTGAGTAGGGTACCACATTGTATTTAATTTGGCTCTCTGTAATTTGAGTTCCACATTTTACCTTTTCAAGAGGTAAATGAATTAAATATCAGTTCTATTCTGAGGTTGATTCCCCAACTCCATCACTCTTTTCTCTCTCTTATTTTTCTGTGATTCTGTCTCGAACAAACGGGTTGGAGTCAGATACAAAAGGAGATGTGTTCCACTGAGTTAAAAATGCCTAAGGCATGCAATATATCTCCCGGTGCTTGATTAGTTCTGTATTTTATTGACTCTTAAAAGAAACAAAGCAGTGTAGACCTCTGTGAGATTTGAACCCAGAACAACAGATGAAATACTGTCAAGCATTTCACCCGGCTTGCTAACGTTTCTGCCAGCTCGCCGTCTTAAAAAGAGAAATAACGATTTCAAATTTTGCCACAAGGGAAGCAACATTGGGGAATAGGATGAGTCGATTACATCGACCTCAGTGTTCAACTGGTACTTATTTATCGAACCCTAAAGGATGAAAGGTAAAGTCGACCTCGGTGGAATTTGAACTTAGAACGTAGCGACGGGCGAAATACCGCTAAGCATTTCGTCCAGCGCGCTAACGATTCTGCCAGCTTTAAAGAGTGAAATAATTATAATTGGCTAAAGATAGGTAAAACAAGCAACAAGGATTCTTACAAATTGGTCGTGAAGAACATTTTATGGAACTTATGGATATTTTAGCCCTTTGATTTGTCTGCGTTTTTGGACGAAAAACGGCCTGTGTTAAAGGTAGATATTTTTTATCGACCACAACACCTTCATCCCACTTCCAGTCAGAAGATTTTGCATCACATTCACATGTATGTTGTTCAGGACAAGTGCCAGTCACCATGCATGCACAGCCAACAACGTCATCAGAGTATCCAACACCAAAACGATCCATTTTTGTCCCATCGTAAGAAACCAGGTAACCAAAAGAGTCGCTTCCATTATTAATCAAAGGGGTATTTTGACATTGGTATTCCACATCCTGTTTAATATAAACATTTGAATTTTAGAATTAATTACAAATCATTTAATAACGTATACATTCATTCTTAATAGTGCAATGGGACTTTGAAACACTATGGCTTTTTGACCTGATGATATGTCTCATCAGTCAAGGCTACCCTACAACCCTAATCGATGAATCTTGTTTATGGGAATCAGCAAGCAAGGTATTTGTTGATGCGTGCAGATGTTTGCCAAACTGATGATAAATCATAAGGAACACACAGGACGGCGCAAGTCCATACAATAACATCTGTTCATTCTCAATTTGTTGTGATAGATTTGAACGTGGATATACTGATCGCTGTTGTTTTTTATCAACGGAGAAACCTCCTTCCTTTAGACCAGGGGTTTTCAAACTGTGGTCCGCGGATCACAGGGGGTCCGCAAGAACAAGACAGGGGGTTCGTAGACAGCAAATACTTTTTATGGGCAATTTGATTTTATATATGTTTTTTAATCGAAATCTTTTAATTGACAATAAACCTATTTGTTAAATACTGTTAAATAAATAAATGTAAAAATATGTTATTTTAAGCAAATATTTATGTATAAATTTCATAACCGTTTATAAGGGGGTCCCTAAGGTAAAGCCTGAAATATAAAAAGGTCCGCAAGTCAAAAAGTTTGAAAACCTCTGCTTTAGACGATATGTGTTCATAACACAGGCATTTTAATGACGTAAGGGGACTTTGAGACATCGTGGTATTTCGACCAAATTGTGTGTACGTACCATCAGTCAAAGCTAGCAGGAATCAATGAATCTAAACAAAAGTAGTTGCTTCTGTTTGTTGAAATCATCAAACAAATTATTTACTGATGCATGCTGATGTCGGCAAAATTGATAATTATCAATAGAACTAAACACAATTCGCGCATATTTTCAATTAATGTATAACATTAACTGAAATTTTTAATTTAATGTAAATTTTGTTACCTGATAACAGAAGTTAGAATAGTTGACGAGTGCTTTAATTTGATGCACAGTTGATGATGTATAATTAAGTGTGATGTTCATTCCTGTCGAGGTAGTCACTTTGGTAAACTCGATTATTGAATGTGTCACCTATGGAAACAGAAAAAATAAAATATCAGTTAAGTTTTACAAAGGATTTTAGTTGGGTTTTTCTCTCAATCAAGTATTTCTATACTTTGGTAATATCAAAAAACAGGCAGTGGTAAGAAACTCTCAAGGGAACTGAACGGTAGAAGGTTTTCAAAGAAACCCTATTCAGGCAAGTGTTTCGGCCCTTAACTTCTTAGACTCTGAGGGGTCCAGGCCACATTCAGGTCATGACTCCTGGATGCCTTTTCGCTGACACTTTTTAGCAACTTGGATTTCAGAGACTTGTGCATTTAAACCGCTTGGAGATTTCATCTAGTTGAAACCCCTCTCTGCTGTTTCAGCTTTCAAAATTATACTTAAAGAAGAAATAACGTTGGTTCTTATGGTAGCGGTAAAATGCCAAGGCTCTCACAATGACTCAGAGTTACTTCCCTTATCATTAAAATATAAAAATCACCTTCACACAGTTTGGAGGTCATTCTTGTTCCTTCTCAGCCAGATCCAGCTGGAGTATCTTTTTGCTCTCTCTGATATTGCCTTTAGGCTTTTGGTCCTGTTCTTCCGAGAGGCTGATCGTAAACAGATTTGCCCGCAAGACCTCTGGCTCCAACCTCTATGGCATATTTATTCGTTTATTTTTTTTACTTGTTTCAGTCATTGGACTGCGGCTATGCTGGGACACAACCTGAAATGTATCGGTCAATCAAATCGGTCCCATTACTCATATTTTTAAAATCTTGTACTTATTTTATTGATAGCTTTTGCCAAACCGCTAAGTTACAGGAAAATAAACAAACCATCACCAGTTGTGAAGCAGCTGAACAGACTGGAGTAACACGAAATGAAGTGCCTTGTTGAGGGACTTAATGTGAAACCCCTGATCCAAGAACCGAACTTATGATAGTGAGCCCAACATGCTCAGCCACTCGTCGGTGCACCATCACTCATATATCATCTTTTGCATTATGTATTTTCATCTCATATTATGCACTGTATTCTCCTCACACTGTGTTCTCCACATATTCCGCACTCTACAATATTCTATTCCTATATAGTGTACTTCTAAGTCTGTCTTTACGTTCTGAGTTCAAATTCCGCCGAGGTCGACTTTGCTTCTCATCCTTTCGGGGTCGATAAATTAAGTACCAGTTACGCACTGGGGTCGCCCTTCCCTAAAATTTCGGGCCTAGTACCTAGAGTTGAAAAGTATATTGTGTACTTCTTTCTCATTATTATATTCTCTAAGTGGAGGCGCAATGACCCAGTGGTTAGGGCAGCGGACTCGCAGTCATAGGACCACGGTTTCGATTCCCAGACCGGGCGATGTGAGTGTTTATTGAGCGAAAATACCTAAAGCTCTACGAGGCTCCGGCAGAGGGTAGGGATGGTGAAACCTGCTGTACTCTTCCACTACAACTTTCTTTCACTCTTTCCTTCTGTTTCGTACCTGTATTTCAAAGGGCCAGCCTTGTCACACTCTGCGTCACGCTGAACCTCCCCGAGAACCACGTTAAGGATACACGTGTCTGTGGAGTGCTCAACCACTTTCACGTTAATTTCACGAGCAGGCTGTTCCGTTGATCGGATCAACTGGAACCCTCATCGTCATAACCGACGGAGTGCCCCGATATTCTCTAAATGAAGGCAGAATCGAGCTGGCAGAATCGTCAGCACACCGGGCGAAATGCTTAGCGGTATTTCGTCTGCCGCTACGTTCTGAGTTCAAATTCCGCCGAGGTCGACTTTGCCTTTCATCCTTTCGGGGTCGATTAAATAAGTACCAGTTACGTACTGGAGTCGATATAATCGACTTAATCCGTTTGTCTGCCCTTGTTTGTCACCTCTGTGTGCAGCCCCTTTTGGGCAGTAAAAAAAAAAAGAAACGTTAGCACGTGGGGCAAAATGTTTTGTGGTATTTCGTCTGTCTTTACATTCTGAGTTCAAATTCTGCGGAGGTCAACTTTGCTTTTCATTTTTGGCCCCCTCCCCCAAAATTTCGAGCCTTGTGCCTAGAGTAGAAAAAAAATTATTCACTCCGTTCTGATATCACGTACTGCCTTGTATTGCTCCCCACCTTTCATATTGCCCTTCGATGCCATTGGAAGATAACATCTAGTTTTTACAATTTAAACACTCGATGTTATCTCATCATTACAAAAGTTTTATAGTGTAAGAACTGGTTGTTAACCCATCATTACAGCTACACCACAGTGTAAACATTGCTTGTTGTCCCACCATAGCCAAGGATAACTTCCTCTCTCTCCATCCCTACCTCCTGTCTTACTTTTCACCCCGTCTACCTTTGTTCTTTCCTTACATCATTATTTTCTTCCATTAGGAGAAAAGGTCATTACAATGTTTTCTCTTCTAATTGAATAAAAATAAAAATTCAAATTACCAGCTTATCAACTATAACAATGATATTATTATTATTTATAATTTAAAGTGTTACAATGTAAATTAATTTAGTGATTCTTGAGTTAATTACCTCTGTGACAGCAACATGAGTGTCGGTAAAATTACAAGTAGCGGCAAACAGATTTTCGCCGCCAGCGCCGTCTGAGTCAATAGGATAGACATCATTGTCCAAAGGATTTTTATTCATGGAGTTTTCCCTAATTTCTTGGCAGTCCCTGTAGACGTCTGCAGTAAATAAACACAAGGGAAATAAATGTATGAAACTACTCAATGCTTTCGGTAACTTGTTTTTTCTTTACATGGACATTACAAGAAAATACAGGCTTTGTCTGGTTACATGACTTGTTAGGAATAGCAGCCAAATCCCCATCAAATCACATCCTAACATCTTAAAAGAAAACAAAGGATAAATTATATGGCGACTGTTGATCAGTGGTTCTCAACCTTTTTAATATCTACGCCAGACCCCAAACCAAGAGTTCTTTAAGGCCAACACCCAAAAGAAAGCAAATGTCAATTAAAGAAAAATTTATATTTATAGAGGGATGACCATTGGGGGGGGGCATCCTTCCAGTGGCCCCCAATGGTCATCCCTCTATAAATATAATATATTTTTCTGTAATTGACTTGTGTGTGGGCAAAAATCACACAAGGGTGTACAGTCCACGGTCTAATGTAGGCTCAGAATCCAACATGCATACACACATGCGCGCATAGATAGACATATACGTACATACACATACGTACCTATATATGCACACACACCCAGACAGACAGACAGACAGACAGACAGACAGAC
>NC_068983.1:43738569-43738824 GCF_001194135.2 Octopus bimaculoides | reverse complement strand
AGACAGACAGACAGACAGACAGACAGACAGACATATGGACAGACACACACACACACACACGCACACACTGGAAGTATGTACTAAAATACGTCCTGCAAGAAACTATGATTTTAATTTTATACTCATCAACAAACTATTGGATAAACCTATGTACGTGTATCCATACACACACATGTACACACACATGTACACACACATGTACACACACAAACATACATATATATATATATATATATATATATATATATATATATA
>NC_068983.1:43737225-43738374 GCF_001194135.2 Octopus bimaculoides | reverse complement strand
ACACACACACACACACACACACACACACACACACACACACACACACACACACACACACACATATATATATATATATACAAAGCCGTACATATGTAATTTTACCTATACATACATCCAAGCGCACGTATATACATTTCGTTACATATACATACAAATCTTAAATGTAATATAATAAGAATATAACATAGTAAGAAGAGGAGTGAGATTTAGGTCCAAAGGATGAGATGTGGTTACGTAATCTTGATTTGAAGCTAGGTGAAGACGAACCGATATAGGCAAAAGTGCCAGCGCAGGTTTTTATATCACATTTATTAGTTAAACGCCGTCATAAAACTAACGACACATCTCTAGCAGAAAAGGTATGGGAATGAGAGGACAATAATAATGAATTTGAGATTGCCTGGAGTATAGTCAGGAGAGCCTTACCATATTCAAATAGCATGTACGGTTGCAGATTATGCTGCACCGACCTGTATGAAATATCAAAATATCAAGGTAATCGACTAAATAGAAAATCTGAACTCGGACTTAACTGTTTGCATCATACTAAACGAGTGTTCGCAAACTTTAAACCTGTGACATAATGTCTACCGATCTTCGTCCATATTTCTTTCATGTTAATTCAGGTAGTTAGTCGGTTATTCCCCTACAAATATGGCTCCTGTATTTGATGTTTAATAACGTGCATTAGTAAACATATTGTAATATGTACTGTCAATATAAAGGTATTATATAACTGTGATATAGTGTATGACACTATTCTGGAACCAAATCCCCTTCCATTTCTTATTATTTTGTATTCTTATATTACATTTGCGATTCGTATGTACACAGACATAACAGAAGTAAATAGGAGAAAGGGAAAAGTCCAAAGAAGAAGGAAAAAGGGAAATCGCCAACGGTCCACATATGGTTACGTTTCTAAAGTCACACACACACACACACACACACACACACACACAAAAACAAATACACACACACACACACACACACATAAATACACACAGACATATACACACACACATACGATGGGATTCATTTAGTTTCCGCCTTCCGAATCCACTCACAAGGCTCTTTGGTCGGCCTAAGGCTATAATAGCAGACACTTATCCATGATGGTACGCATTGGAAAGGCGCATGTCTAATGTG
>NC_068983.1:43727655-43733196 GCF_001194135.2 Octopus bimaculoides | reverse complement strand
ATATATTGTTCTCAAATTTCTCAAATTTCTTTACCTATATCGTATCATGTCTTCGCTATGGTGTAAAATATGGAGTATAGTAACAATGTTACTATACTCAAAATTTTACAACATTTTTCTAACATAACGATTTAAATATATACTTTAACCATATAACACAAGCCTTCTGTAGTTTTTTCACTCTTTTTTGTCTTTTATACATCCAACAACGTGCTTTTACATACCAACTCCCTCTCTTTCTCTCTCTCATACACACACACACACACACACATACATATATATATATATGTATATATGTATGTATATATGTATGTATGTATGTATGTATGTATGTATGTATGTGGTACATATATTGAGAAGAGTTATGTCAATGTATCTGGAATGGGAAAATTGAGAGGACTCATGGTTATCAGCTATGACACGCATCTGACCAAGAGGTATCGACATACAGCTAGAAAACATTTAATTGCAAGTTTTTTTCTTCACAGACAGTAACTCAACAATTTTGCTTTTAGAAATCGAATCTAAACTGTTTGTGAAGGTTTAATGTAAACAAAGTAAACAAATAAATACCTTTCTCGGCAGGCCAATAGTTCTGGACTACTCCTTTTTGAGAATACCATCCGAACTCATTATTTAACACTAGTTTGGAAGAGTTGCAAAATATCGTCAATTCCTGGGTACAGTATACAGATTTTGTGATGATTTCGATGACGTGTTCAATATCAGTTATGAAGTAAGGTATCTCAATATCGGTTCCATTTCCAGAGATTTCAATTATGGGATCACGTGGATTGACGACCTAGTTTCATAATAATAATAATAATAATAATAATAATAATAATAATAATAATGCTGCTACTACTACTACTACTACTACTACTACTACTACTACTACTACTAAGATAGAGTTGGATACAAAAGAAGAGAACAAATAGATCGTAAAGAATAATACTGGAGTAGATAAATTTCTGAGAAACCAAGTTAAAAAGACATTTAGGACAAGTTGATAGATTGAAAAGAGGGGAATTTCTGAACGAAAGCATAAGAATAAACTGGAAAGAACATATAGAATAAAAAGATAGAGGGTATGATATGATATTCGAAGAATTGAGACAAAACTACTAGCAATCAATGCAAAACTGGAAAGGTATGACAATAGAACAAAACAATTCCGGCAAAACAGATTGTTTGAAGCAAAACAGAAAAACAAAACTGTTTCAGGAACTAGATGTGCAATTACACGTAGCAATATCAGATTCAGAGGAAAGCAGGGCATTCCGGAGAGAAATTTGGGACCAACCTGTAGAGTATAGTGATGAAACGGAGTGGCTGCATGAAATCCAAGATAGGGTAAGAAATATAGAAGGCCAAGGTAACATAAAAATAACTACAGAAATGATAAAAACATAGATAAGGAAATTCCCAAATCGGAAGAGCCTAGGATCGGATAGGTCCCAAGTTTATTGGATGAAGAAGCTGATAGGGCTCCATGAAAGGATAGCGCAACAGCTAGATGAGTGACTGCAGGAAGGTGCAGTACCCAGTTGGATGACAAAGGGAAAGACATTGTTACGTACCAAGGATTCTGAAAGGGTAATGTGGCATCCAGCTTTTGACAAATAACGTGTCTTTCGCTAACGTAGAAACCATTGTCAGGTGCTTTGGTCGGTGAACTGTATAGATATTTAGAAAAAGTGGGCTGCTACCTTTTGAACAGAAAGGGTGCGCAAAGAGAAGCCAGGAGGTGAAAGATCAGCTGTTCATCAGCTGTTAATTGATAATCAGAAACTACAAGAGAAGACACACAAGCCTGATCATCGTATGGAATGACTATTGTAAAGCATACAAGAATGAAAGAGTACCTGCAACGAGTGAGAAAAATACTGGATTCAAAGCTGAATGTCAGAAACATAATTTCGGCAATAAACTTGCGCACACTCGCAGTAGTTCGGTATGGCGCTGGGATCCTGAAGTGGAGAGAGGAGGAGCTAAAGGAGTCGGGCAGGAAAAAAGGAGGCTCCTAACGATGCATGGAGCCCATCATTCACGTGCAGACATTGATCGCCTATGCATGAAGAGACCAAATGAAGGAAAGGGGCTAATAAGTGTGGAAGACTGCTTACGTATCGAAGTCGGGAGCTTAATGAGATACTTATCCGAAAGTAAGGAAACCTTGCTAATGTCAGTTAGGCCTGGGGGCGTATTGAAAGCGGGAAAAAGGTAGAACAAAGGAAGAAGTGCAAAAAGGACATGAAGAAGCATTATGCAACAAGGGACTACACAATCGATTTCATATAGCCACAACTGAAGTTGCTGGAAAACAGGTGGGATTGGTTGAAGAAAGGAACACTGAAAGAAGAGATAATATCCTAGGAGAATGCCTGCAAATGTTTGGTGTTGCTGACTACATCACAAACTTTCTGATGCATAGCATGAAAGAGTGGAAAACCAAATTGTACTCAAGTAATATATTCCTTGGAGAAGTTAATATTAAAAGGAGAATCTTCCAAGGTGACTCGTTTACTCCGTTACTATTTGTAATTGCACTAATACCCATAACAATGACACTTCGGAAAGTTAGGATGGGTTACTGATGCGGGAAGAAAGGCCCATCATTGAACCATCTTCTGTTTATAGATGACTTGAAATTGCTTGGGAAATCCGGAAAACAGACGGATTCCTTAACCAAAACAGTCCAGAAGGGTGCTAGGGACACCGGCATGGAATTTGGGATCACCAAATGCTCAGCACTTAATAAGAAAGAGGGAAGAAAGCAACCTGCAGAGGATTGCGGTTACCATCAGGAAATACCATGAGTGAACCCGACGGTAGTGGGTATAGATACTTAGGGAATTTAGAACTGGATGACATTCTACACAGAGAAATGAAAGTCAAGGTCATCGAGGCGTATCAAAAAAGGATGGAGATTCAGAACCGCTCGAATACCCCGGAAGGTGCTCGAAAAATAGGTGTTACCTTAGTTCACTGCTAGTGAACAGTTGACACTGTAGTACATCTCCAGCGTTAGAAGCTGTGCAAAGGCAATGATAATAATAATAATAATAATAATAATAATAATAATAATAATAATAATAATAGTTGTTGTTGTTGTCGTCGTCGATTCTAATATAGGTACAAAACCCGAAGCTTATGGGGAGGAATTGTTGGTTATAGAAATTGACAGGTACTTGATTCTGTCGACTCCACAGAGATGAAACGCAGTGCCGACTTTGATGAGTTTTGAACTTTGAAATCAATTAATTATTGCAATGAATTTTACACAAAGCTTTAAGGAAATGAAGGATGAATAGAAAGATGGCGAGGTGTAGAAGGAGAAGAAGGGGAAAAGGAGAAAGAAGAGATGGATGAAGTAGTAGTCGTCATCGTCGTCGTCGTCGTTGTAGTTGTTGTTGTTGTTATTGTTGTTGCTGTTGTAGAAGGTAACGTCCTCAACGGTTCAGACAGCAGGCTACAGTGTATCTGGCTTCATGGCCACATTCGTCGAAACGTATAAAAAAAGAAACTGAGATAGGAAACAGGTACCTGGTGGTGCATGAGAGTGATAAGATAGAATAAAACCATTATTAAAAGAGTTTGTTAAAGAATTATTTGTGAAACTTACCGTAATTCCTGTCGGGGGATTATAGATCATCTCGCAGTAGACAGGAACTTGCCTTTCGAATTTCGTAGATAGCAGGAAAAAATCCCCGGAAGTGGTTGTATAGCTGTTTCTGTGATGTTGACATGTTATTTGGTGAGCTTTTGGGGAAATCATAATGAGAGGATATTAACAATTAACTGGTGAAATGTTAATTACGTAGATCATATTAGCAGCAGCACCACCGGCAAATTGAGATTAAAATTGAATAACAATAACAGATTAATTAGTAGATTTGAACTATGTAGCAATTTATATCTTGGTGACTTAATTACAGATTACATTTCCTTTCTACTTTGGTAGATCCTATCAGATCCTGATAGAGTCATAGAAATACAGTTATGCCTTTGGAGTTTAAACCTATCAGTGCTAACCATTCTTCATATAGAAAAACAACCGATTTCTTTCTGTGAGAAAGAAGAGTCAGTAATAATACTTATTGTGCTTATTTACCGGCTCTAAAAGGATAATAGGAAAAATTGCCACGGTAGGAATTGATCTGAGTGCAAAGATCTGGGACAAATATCACGCGGCATTCTCTCTGATAACTTTATCAATTTGCAGCGTATAGATTACAGCAATGAAGTTACCATTATGTGGTTGACGAATTATCTTGTGAAGATTATAGCTAAGGTAGCAGGTCCTCACTTAAAACTTTCATTTATATGGATGCTTATTTGCAGAGAAGCAGTGGCAGGTCTTTTGCATTGAAATTGATAGTGATTCATCTGGTAATCCGTCGGTACATGGTTCAGTTTTGGTCTCAATACTTTTGCTTCTTATTTCGATTCTTCGAAGCATAATTATTATATGACAGCTTCCTATTTCTTTACACAGTTTTTTTGCATTTTTATTGAACTCTGCCAGGTCTTTTGAGCTTCAAGGTTTGGGTAATAAAGGGCAGAAAAAGGTAGTGACCCATAGAGTAGTCTGCTTCTTCACACTCACATTTGATAAAAGTACCTTTTGATTGTCCCGTTCTCATTCTCAGACAGTTGAGTGATCTTCCACTGAATCCAGGAGGGAAGTCTTTTGAAAGTGAGGGCTGGATTGGAGTTTGTCAAACTTTTCTATCCAGAGTTTGGTTCCTTCCCGAGAAGTTATTAGGGCCTAGACATAGTTGAGGAAACTTCTTGACTTTAGCCACTGAACTGATGGGGAGTGTGTGACAACCATAGAGGAAGTGGAGTTCATCAATAGTAGCTACTTCTCATCTAAATGCCATCGACGAAGGGCAAGTTGTTTGCGGGTAGGTTTCATGTAACCAATGACTAGATAGCAGGTGCTGTTCTACGCTTGGTCAAGTTTCTTGGCGTTGGTTGATCTCTCCTTGACAGGACATGCATACTTTCAGATGTTCTAATGATTCTACTAATTCATCACCCTTGAGCCAAATTGCAGTGTGAGGGTTGTCTCCCTTATCTTTTTAGACTAGAATTAATCATTAAACTAATGCTCTTTTCTCATCGCTACAGCTAAAATTTATTTGATTAAATATACTATCATCAACTTTACAATTTAGTTTTGATGCGTATCTTATTAAACTAATCAAACTTTAGCCCGTACTACAGGTTATCATATTTAGCACCCTCTTCTCTATTCAGTCAGCTGTCAGAGTTGCGCAATTACATGGACTAGATTATAAATTAATATCTTGCATTACCTGTCTATAATAGTACCAATATATTAACCTAATTAGCATTACTTAAATCTGATTATAATTGATTAATGTTCAATATTTATTGGTTAATGTCTGTAAGAGTGTATGTATGCTTATTTGTCGATATGAATGTATATATGTATGCATGTGTCTGTATCTGTAATGCATATATATATGTGTCTGTGTGTGTGCGTGTGTGTGTGTGGGGGGGGGGGGGGGG
>NC_068983.1:43727153-43727620 GCF_001194135.2 Octopus bimaculoides | reverse complement strand
GGTGAGTGTGTAGGTGTGTCTATGTGTCTATACACACACACACACACACACACACACACACACACACACATATATATATATATATATATATATATAACTTTTATAAGTAATATTCTCAAAGAATATGTAACTGAACTTATATTGAATGCTCTATTATTTTGAGCAAATAAATATATATATATGTGTTTTTATATTATTAATATATTCATAAACTTATCAATAATATTCTCAGGAAATCAATATTTAATATTTCGAAAGATATATATCCAATATGACATGGTAATATAATAAATTAAAAATTTAAAATATAAATATACGAAATATAAATATAAATATGTATAAAAATATGAATGTAGATAAAGATACATGTGAATATAAATGCGTATAAAAATTTATGCGTAATTAAGCATGAATATTGTAAAGTCTAGAATATAAAAAAACCTAAAATTTAAAGAATTAAACATCTG
>NC_068983.1:43721707-43725868 GCF_001194135.2 Octopus bimaculoides | reverse complement strand
TATATATATATACACATATATCTACATGCACACACACACACACACACATATCTACAAGTTGTTTAATGATCCTATAAATTTTCGGGAAAAATTTCCCCATTTCAAAATTTCAAATAGAAGAAAGAAAACAATCAAAGAATTCGGAGAAATGTAATGTTATCGGCAGGTCACACTAGAATGACATACCAATAACACATTTCTATGCAAATTTTTAATATTTTCTCTTCTATTTGAGAAAGGAAAATTTTCCCGAAATATTATGGTATCATTGAACAATCTCCGTAAAGTAACAGGAATACTATTATCTTACGTTGGTTTGAATAAGACTAGAATATAGGAATAGGACTAGAATAGGATTAGAATATAAAATAGTTATTCGTACAGGAACACACTGCAGGAACAGAATATAGGAACATATTTGGGAATTTTTCTAAAACTAAAAATCAGAACATGGCGCTACACACAAGTTGAAATCAAATAGTGATACAAAAAATATTAATTTAAAATAGAATTATTAACACATATCTGAGATGTGATTAGTGACACAGGGAAGCGTTAAATATGTGACTAGTGACAGAGCAGGTAAATGCAGATTAGCTTATGATTTTACTTACAGAGATAGCGTTTCGAACAATATAAAGTGTAAACATTAACATTGACACTCTGTTGAACGTTGGCATTGTCGTAAGACTTCTTCTTGACACAAACTTTACAGACAGCTAGACGAGACTTGTTGTAAATGTAGGAGCTATCTGAAAGCCACTCATTAGTTTCAGAATCGCAGTTACATTTATGTGATAGTCCACCCTTACAGCTTCCACGTAATCCACAGCCACACGTGCTTTCTGAAGATAAACCAGTCATATCTGGAAGAAAAAATTTTTAAAATTAAAAGAACTGGCTTAAATAAACGTTGTATTAAAGCTATCATAGGATAACCATCACTCAATGTACTAAATCTTCAGATGTGTCGGTCGATTGTGTCTTCCCTGAGTATATACATGATACTTATTTTATGGCCTGGCTCTCCGTCTGTGACGAGGACGAGTGTTTCAGTTGATCCTATCAACGAAACATCTCGCTCGTGAATTGAATTAAACGTGTAAGTGGCTGAGCACCCCACTGACACATGGGCCCTTAACGAAAATTTTTTAGGAGATTCGGTGTGACACAGAATGTGACAAGGCTGGCCCTTTCAATTACAGGTACAACCAATTTTTGCCAGCTGAGTTGACTGGAGCAACGTGAAATAAAGTGTCTTGCTCAAGGACACAATGTATTGCCGGGAATTGAACCCATGACATTACAATCGTGAGCTGAAAATTATTGAAGTTTGTGTTACAATGTAACACAATAAAGTTTGAACAAAATTTAGAAGACGAGGAGTTGCGCCATAAGTACCCCCGTGGCAGTTAATTTCGCTAATGTCTTCATGATGAAATTTGTATGACCGTACAAAAACAAAAACAAAAAAAAAATGGAAAGGCTTCTTTGTGTTGGTGAGGAGATAAAAGTTTTTTTTTAATCTCAAATTAGGCTGAATGTAAAGGAGATTACTCGTCAAAAACAAGATCATACCTTTCATTATATTTGTGTACTTTAATCATATTATATGTTATTTGTGTTATATATTATATTTAACGCACTATTAGTTGTTGCTTTGTTTTTATTTTTAAATGAACTTTTTATCTCATAAAATTTGGTGAGGTGCGAGGAAATTTTCATTCCGAAAATACAGCCCAGAAGTTACATCATGTATCATATCCAAGAGAACTTTTTATACCTCATTTTCTTAACGATGTAAAACTCGCTGCTAAGCATGATCGTTGCGATTCAGGAAAAAAGACCATTGTACTTCACGTACCCTCATATGTTCTTCCATCACATGTTTCGTAGTGAATATGATCAGTTCCAGGATTCCGGTAGCATTTGTAATAAACATATTGAGTACAATATGATGAATATTTAACCAAAGCCTGAAATTATGAAAGAGAGAAAGAAACATTAGATATAAGAGAATGTAACGTTCTAAGGATCCTACCTACCTCCCAGCTTAGCTTGAGCCACCTGCAGGAATTAGCCTTATATGATGGAACAGCTCTTTCATCGCGTCTTCATTGTTATTTCTTGGAATAATGAAGTGACAATTTATCTGCTTAGACATTGAAACTTTTGCCATGGTTCGCCGAAATATTTTTTGCAATAAGAGCAAAGATAGTCTATTATTCTTTTATTTGTTTCATCCCGTGGACTTTGCCATGCTCGGATACCACATAGAAGGGTTCATTTGATCAAATTGAATCAAACCTATTTTATTTTAAAGTCTGAGATGCACATATCATCAGCCACTAAGGGACATGTTCAACTGGTTAAGATCAAGCAACTGGCAAGCAAATCTGTGTTATTGAGCAGAATATTTGCTGTAGCCCATCTTTTATACCAATTAATTGAGCAGTGTTTTCATTATGGTCTAAACTTTAGACTCTAAAGTATTGGGTTTGATGTTGGAGCTATGAATGTCTCGGGCGCTCATGTATTGAGAGCTGTTTCGGTGTATATTTTGATAATAGAGAGAAATTTTTCGTCTATTAGAGGTTGTTACGTTAGACTCAAAGTTGGGCGGGAAGGAGTAGGATAGATTTAAAGTAGATCTATTAGACCTGGAGTCTCGTATATATATAAAAAAAGGATTTAGCTATGTTTTTAACATTTAAAGAGAAGGGGTGTGTATACCATAGAATAAAGCATTCATCGCTTTTTATGGGGTTGCGTAGGGGTAGTAAAATCTATATTTATAGAAATTATAAGCGGGTTATAGGCCCATTATTGTTAGTTGTTTTAGCTTTTGACTTAGTGTTATATGTGTGCATGTTGGATCTAAGCTGTCTGAATCTGTGTTCTCCTGGGGTTCTAGTATAGTGCCCTTATAGTCTATTTCGATTATGATGGTTAGCATGTCGTGCTGATATGACTTGAGATATATGTTGCTTGAGCCTAGTATTAACGATGTATTTTATTTAGTTGGAGAAGCTGCTGGGAGTGAGCGCTTGGTTTTAATATCGAGCGTTGTTATTGAATAGCTCTCCAGTGGCTGAGAGGTCAGATATACGAATTGAAATAACCATGATCATATTATCGAAGATGGATATGTGGCGATTGGAATTAATGTTAAAGTACTTAAGCTACTGGTTCGGTTTATGATATGGGAGTATTGGGAGGTTTTTAAGTTTAGTGTAACGTCTAAAAAATTAGCGGTTTTAAGGAAATTTTGAAAAGTAATGGATAGGTTGAGGTTAGAGAAGAATTTATGTAGATCTTTCCCAATACGTTCTAAAGAAGATTTGTTAAGGCCCATGGCAATTAGTAAAGCATCATCTCTGTATAGACCTCCCTTGATATTAGGGAAGTGTGTTCGGAGCTGATGGAGTAAGTATAGTCCAACGAGGTCTGTGACTTGGACGGAGTCGGGTGATCCCATAGTAATGTCAAAGAATTTGCTATAGTTATTGTTAATGTTAGAGTGGTTGACCCGGCACCAGAGCTTCATTTACACTACAAGATTCCTTTGAATGAACAGCACATGGAATTAATATCTGCACACTATCTGTATTGACAAAATATGTACTCCAATCGGAATTTACTTACCGTGGACAAGAATCCTCTTTGCCCATTCTACACAGCACATTCCTTGGATAACGGAACAGCACCTATAACATCCAACGCACACACACACACACACTTCCACATTTCTCTTTATACTTCCTATATCTCTCCCTTTCCAAATTAACTTCTCATATTGAACTCTACTATTTCCTTTTATTTAACTCTCTCATATCATTTCTGATAGGATATTTACTATATTTCTGAAACAGCTGTCAGACTATCTCACTCTTTATAAATGTCCTAGACATTTCACACAGTTTTGGCACTGTTGTCTCATTTTATTTAATCTATACGGGCTCACACACCACCAACATTAGACTCCACACTCATGCTAACAGCGGTCCTTCCGTAGCACTTATATAGCCTTACCTGCCTTCTGGGTCTGGTCTTCTGGATACTAAAACCTCTTATATATATATGAGGAAAGAAAAATCCGAATGACCCGTCTCGGCAACGTATTTTTCTGCATTATATGGATAATTTATCCTGATCACGCTA
>NC_068983.1:43720972-43721607 GCF_001194135.2 Octopus bimaculoides | reverse complement strand
TATATATAACAAAGTAAAGTTGTAAGATACCGCACGAGTGGAAATATATGTGAAAGAAGGTTTGAAAATACAATTTTAAAGATGTTTATTCACTTTACCGGTTTCACTTTTTAGAAAAAGATTGTCAAAAGTAAAATATAAAGCTTTATATAAGCATTGTAGTGTTAAGTACAGGTTGTTAGAAAAGTATTAAAATACATATATACATTCTCCGATAATAATAAGAAAATGTTAAAAACAGTTTAAGTATTAAAATACATATATACATTCTTTGATAATAATAAGAAGAATATATTTAAAATATAAAGCATTGTATATGCTTTGTAGTGTTAAGGACTGGTTGTCACAAAAATATTAAAATACAAATATACATTCTCTGGTAATAATAAGAAAATGTTAAAAACAGTTTAAGTATTAAAATACATATATTTAAGAATTTACAAAATATTGGAGAGGAACTGACCCATCTTTTTGACATGTTTTCTCTCTTGTGTGTAGCTTTCCCATGCTTAACACTACAAAGCTTATATAAAGCTTTATATTTTACTTTTGACAATCTTTTTCTAAAAGTGAAACCGGTAAACTGAATAAACATCTTTAAAATTGTATTTTCAAACCTTTCACACACACACGCA
>NC_068983.1:43719826-43720848 GCF_001194135.2 Octopus bimaculoides | reverse complement strand
ACACACACACACACACACACACACACACACATATATATACATATATATATTAGACTTATGGAGGGCAACCAGATTGAACTGTCTCAAGTGTAACTGCCCGAAACAGTAAAGACTTCTGGTAATTTGACTGAAGAAAGAGGGTCACGAATGACCCGTCTTTTTTTGCCTGTCCTAATTGTTGTTTCTCCTGTTCGCCTTTGTATCGTCTATCTGTCTGAATGTTTCATTGTCCTCTATTGCGTTTTTGTTCTATTTTTTTTTATATTTATATATACATATAGCGACGTACGTACACACTTGGGCTCACCTTATAGTAGATATGTATCTAAATTTTGTACGACTTTTACTCTATCTTTTTGTTCTCCTCATACTTTCTTCCTCTTTTCTTTTTCTCGCTCCCCCTCTCTCTCACATTTCTTGGCCCTCTCTTTCTTTAACTCCCACTTTCTCCCTCGTTTATCTTCCCAGTACCTTTCCCTTTGTCTCTGATTTTTTCTAATCCTTCAATCCCGCTGCCCCCTATCCTCTCTCCTACTTTCACGTGACCGGTGTCTGGTCAGCCACGATCTTTCTTTCTTGGCCTGACTGCCAACCGCCAACACTGCTTATGTTGTTCTCGTATGTTCCTGCCTTTAGGCTTTCACTGCATATACACCAGCTCAATTTGATGCGTTCTCAGTCAGAAGACACCAGTTGTTATTTTCTTGTTGTTCGTATTTGCAATTGTGTGCCATGTTCTCCGTTTTTTGTCTTTGTTGCCGTACACATTCGCTAGCTTTCTTACAAAACAATCTAATGCTCATAGCTGAGACATTTTTGGGAGCAACCAGATCGAACTGTCTCAAGTACAACTGCCCGAAACAGTAAGGACTTCTAGTAACTTGACTGAGGAAAGAATGCAACGAATGACCCGTCTTTTTTTGCCTGTCCATCTAATTGTTGTTTCTCCTGTCCGCCTTTGTATCATCTATCTGTCCGAATGTTTTATTGTCCTCTATTGCGTTTTTGTTCCATATATATAT
>NC_068983.1:43718452-43719698 GCF_001194135.2 Octopus bimaculoides | reverse complement strand
ATATATGCATAAGAGTTATTGGTATCTAAAGACCCAAAGAGTGGCAGGTAACGCTAAGCAAGTGCAATGGACAGACCGTAGTTAAGCTCTTGGTTCAATAGTGATACGAGTGATGAATCTAATGTGGGTCTTGTATTAGCGTGCATGTATATATATATATTAGACAAAATGAAATAAAAAAGGCAAGGCTGTGAGGAGTTTTCAGGACATTTATCAGGAAAAAGATATAGATATAGTCTTATAGCTATCCACAATATCCCAGAAACAGCTATAAGACTATATCTTTATCTTTTATAAATGTCCTGAAAACATGTATGTATGTATGAGTGTATGTGTGTGTACGTATGAATGTATGTATGTTTGTATATATGCATGTATGTCTGCATGCGTCTATGTATGCATATATAAATGCGTGTATGCACGCATGTATGTATACATCTATGAATGTGTGAACCTATAAATGTATGTATGCATGTATGTATGCAAATATAAATGAATGCTTGTATGCATGCATGTATGTATGTCTATTTGTATATCTTTCTGTCGGTCTATCTGTCTGTCTGCCTGTCTGTATGTATATATGTATGTATGTCATTATTCGGTTTTATTTCAAGAGTTCTTGCCAATAGAGAAAGAGAGGCTTGTAACCCAGATCCAAGGCTCCTTAATTGGAATTCCAACATCAACAACGGTATTTTTGTTTGTATGTATGTATATATGTATGTTTGTTTTATGTATGTATTCCCATGCATATACTTGCATATCTAGACATGTTCATATATATTTAAATGATGAACTTCTGGAAAGTTTTACAGATTTTTACATTTCCAGTGATTGATTGGGTCTGTAGTCTTCGAATAAGCTTTCTCCTTTCTGGATTGAGAAGCCTAATTACTCAAGATTGGTATTTAGGCAATGTGTTTCATATATCAGGGTCTCAATAATTACAGGTATAAACCTGAACTTGTATTCTGGATATAGTAATTGCAGATTTCTCAATAGATCAGCATGTGTTTTCTTTTTCACTGATCTTCAGCTTTATGTTAACATCCGTTGGGAAGCCGTGCACAATTTCTCTTCTCTATCATTTTATTGAGGTCTTCACTGGGACACTCCACCAGTACTCCTTTATGTATGTATGTATGACTGTACGTATGCAGGTACGCATGTGGGTACGCATACATGAAAGATTGTTTGCATTGATGTATGTATGTATGTATATATATATATATATATATATATATAT
>NC_068983.1:43711515-43718303 GCF_001194135.2 Octopus bimaculoides | reverse complement strand
GGTTGAAAAACTTCGATAATGCAAATATGTTAATAGATACCGGGATAGCAAAAATCACTCAGAAACTGGGATATTATACCTGGATAAGGGGTAGAAATTCCATGTTAAAGTGATGTATTTTGAGTTGATATAAAGAATAATAATAAATGGAGCAAAACGCATATAATGAATAAGTTCTTTTAATTCCTACACATGTTTCAAAAATTATATGCACTCTACTCCAAAGGAATAAGAGATGCTGGTTATACATATAATTTTATCTTCAGGGAACCATTTTACAAATGCAAGCATTCAGCACAAGTCTTGCATTTGTAAAATGGTTCCCTGAAGATAAAATTATATGTATAACCAGCATATCTTATTCCTTTGGAGTAGAGTGCATATAATTTTTGAAACATGTGTAGGAATTAAAGGAACTTATTGATTATATGCGTTTTGCTCCATTTATTATTATTCTTTTCTATATATATATATACATACATACCATAGATCGGTATTTCCGTCACAATATAATTGCAGTAAACCATAAATGGTGGGTGATTGCCGTAGCCATCTGGATCGATCGTGTAATATTGTCTGACCAACGGGTTATTGCCATAAATGTCAAATTTAGTCATGATATCATAGCAGCTTCTCAAAATATCTGTAAAATATTGTAAAGAAACAAACAAAACAAAATGAAGATTATTTAATGAAATAGTTCATGTGTATCTTTGGCTTTATTTCATTGGCCTTAGTCATGCGACACTAGCATCTCACGCTACTCATATTCTATAACACATCTACCAATGATACATAAAGCAAGCAAACCTAATAGCATATTCCATTTTTAGACAGAAAATTATAGATAACTATTTCACTATTTAAAAATGTCTCAGCTTCAAAGCTGCGGTCAAGCTGGGGCACCACCGTTGACTGAGTTCCACCATTACTTGAAACCTCCTCTAATATGTAGCATTTGGTCAATGAGGGAGTTGGATGCCGCTGCCCTCATCTGTGTTTCTTGCTGTGAGGTATACTCGTCTGGAACCTCATCTAGAACACGAAGAGATCCAGTTTTGTCCTTAAAGACACATCCATACCATGCAGGTCTCTCAGGCATTTTGGAAGAATAATGAAGAGCTGTGGGCCCCTGAAGTCCAAGCTGTTGCAGTATCTGATCCTGTATTTTGATGGCGATTGTGGGATCTTTGGCACTATGCAGCGGCGCCCCGCTCGGCAGTTTGAGTAACTTTCAATGCCAAAGTTTGGTACAAGGCCTTCCAGGATTTTCCAGATGTATTTCACTGCATATCTCTCCCGCCTTCGTTCCAGGGAGAAGAGTTTTAATTCTTTCAGTCTTTATCAGTACCTGATACGTTGCACCGAGAAATTTTTCTTAGTGTAGATTATTAAGTTTTTTAAGTTATTTTACAAGAAGGCTTCAGCTGGGCAAAAAACAAAAACAAAATGTTTTCTTCTCGAACCATGCCAGGCTCATGAAGGCCGATTTCCCGGTTTCATTGGCGTAGATATTCCCTGGACGGGACGCTGGTCCATTGCATGATTACTCATTTTTGCCATTTGAGTGGACTGGAGCAACATGAAATGAAGTGTCTTGCTCAAGAACATAACGCGTTGCTCGGTTCAGGAATCGAAACCACAATCTTACGATTATGGGTCCAACACCCTAACCACTAAGCCACGTGCCTCCACTTCGGTTGGGCAGCTAGGTTGTAGTTATATTTCTTCTATAGCTGAGTGGTTATCACCACAGTCCATGCCAGTTACGAGGCCAAATATCCCTGAAAGCTTCATCAGAATCCATCCAATGGTTCTTGAGATATCTTGTCCACGGACAAGCAAACAAATAGGTTCATACACTCCATAATCCAAGAATGTGGGATCATATCATACGCCTTACGATAATCGATCCATGACATGGATAAGTTACTTTTCGTCCTCTTGCAGTCTCTAAGTACAGTTTTGTGTCTCAGGAGTTGATCCTTGTAACCTCTGCACTTACGCTTGCAACCCTTCTGCTCATGTGGCAGGACTCCATTTTTGTCCAGATGTTCGTACATTGACTCTGCGAGTATTCCAGTCAATAACTTCCACATAAGTAGCAAACAGGATATCGGCTTGTAATTGTCTACCGTATTGCCTTTTCCGATGTTTTTCAGGCACAGCACTGTCCTACCCAATGTCAACCACTCTGATGTTCCTTGGTCGGCATTTAACAAGGTGTTGAGTTGCGCAGCTATTCGTGCATGACATTCCCCAAATCTTTTGATCCAGTAGTCTTGAACTCCATCTGGTCCCGGGGCCTTCCAATTGCTCATTTTTTTGCTGATTTCCTTCACTTCCCTAACTGAAATGACTAGTTCTGTCTGTTTTGGACAGGCTACTGTTTGTTTCAGTTCTTGTAACCATTCAGCATCCTTCTTGTGCTCTTTGTTTTTGCTCCAGATGTCACTCCAAAATCTTTGACTTTCGATGTTATCTGGTATCAACTTTTCATCTGTACACTCTCCATTTATTTCTTTACAGAATCTCTTCAGATCTACTCTGAATAACCTATTCTTGTGGTAACCCATCATTCTTTTGTCGTATCTTACCATCTTTGTTTTCTTTGCAACTAGGCGCTGTTTCAGTTCCTACACTACTACTTTCAGGCCCTTTCTTTCAATATCATAATTCCTTTTCAGCGCCCTGTATTTTTGTTCGCTTTTAAGCTCCCCTTTCTCTTTTCGGTCTAACACAGAGATGTCCTTCGAGAGCATGTCTAACCCTGCCTGGATTCTTTTTTTCCACCATAGATCTTTTCTTTTGTCACTCCCATTATGTTTCATTTTATTGACATCGACACCCACGTTTTCTGCTACAACAATACTTGCTGCCTTGATCAAATTATTTGTTTCTGTGATGTTGTTTGTTCTGATGTATTTGAGAATGTCATTGACATTTTTCGTTTCTTGGTTCAATTTCCATCGATCAACCTTTTTAAGGTTGCAAATAATGTCGCTATCGTACTCCTATAGTCTTGGTATTTACTCTGTCGTAGATTGCCTGTTGTTCATCTGTCATATCACTATTAGTTCTATTGTCTTCTTTTAGATCATCTATATGTCTCTCAAGTAAACTACCACTGCTCCTTTCCTGTGCTATGGGATTACTCTTATTAGTAAGAGCTGTATTTTCATTGTTATCTCTACTGCTACTTTTCATGACCCGTCTTTTGATAGCTTCGCGCTCTGCTTCTGTGAACCAACAAATTTTCCTTATTGCACTAGCTTGATCACATAGTCTCTGTTTCGTGAGTTGAAAGAATCTCTTTTCTTTCCAATAATCTTACATACGTTGTCGGTAACCCCTAATTTGAGCACCATTTTCATCTACCGGGCTGCTCAGGTAGTAACACTCCATGACCACAGCATTAATTTGCTTGCTCCCTCTACGCCGTGTGTGCTGGTCCATTGTTGGATAACGACAGGCTGGAGTTGGACCAGTATCTCTGAGCCTCCTGGGTGCAACACTGTCACCATGAAGGGCTTCAGTTTCATTACCACCGTTATTCACAATACTTTGTTTTTTCATTGTCACTCATATGAGGTAGCGATTATCAGGTTGCGCAATTACCTGTGCTTTTATTGCGACACTATCACTAGATGTTTCATTAATAAGCTCATCAGGAGGAGAAGGCTCCAATCGTTTCCTTTCATAATTATTATTATTATCATTATCATAATAATATGATCGAAGCTATCAACACCTGGGCGGTGTCACTCCTTAGATATGGAGCAGGGGTACTCACATGGACAGTAGACAAACTAAACAGCTTAGGCAGATAGACAAGGAAGTTGCTAACTATATAATGGTCACTCCACCCAAAAAGTGACACAGACAGATTCTATATACCAAGAAAAAGAGGGGGAAGAGGACTTATTGGATGCGAACACAACATTAAAGTAGAAGAAAGCAACATAGCATGGTATGTAAAAAATGCCACAGCACCGCTATTGTTAGAAGTAGGAAGGTCAGGCTTGCGTAGAATGAAAGATTGCAAAGATAAAGCATTCTACAAGAAATTGAAAACGAATGAAGCTGAAAATAGGTGGGTAAAGAAAACAATGCATGGGCAATTTCATAGGGATGTTGAAGACAGACAGAGAAAAAAGATGGTTGTAGATGACTAAAAGTGATTTAAAACCGGAAACAGAGGCTCTAATCTATGCTGCCCAAGAGCAGGCACTAAGAACAAACTACATAAAATACAGAATTGATAACACAGCAAAAAGTGATAAGTGCAGAATCTGTGGACAAAACGGTGAAACCGTATGGCATATTACGAGACAATGTACGCCACTAGCCCAGAAGGAATATAAGAGACGCCGCGACATCTTGGAAACTCTGCAACAAGTATGGGCTTGACAGAGCAAAAAATTGGTACGACCACAAATCTGAAGGCATAATTGAAAATAGAAATGCAAAATCCTATGGGATTTTATGATTCAGTGCGACCATGAGATAGAGAATAGGAAGTCGGATTTAGTCGTAATTGAGAAAGAAAACAAACTATGCTGGATCATAGATATAGCGTGCCCAGCTGACAACATGATATGCGATAAGGAAGAAAGAAAAGTTGAGAGATATGACAGGTTAGCTTGGGAAGTTAAGCAGTTGTGGTCGATGAAAAAGGTAGCAGTAGTACCAATAATTGTCGGAGCAATGAGAACAGTGAGCAAAAATCTCGAGAAGTACGTAGAACAAATAGGGACTGCAATAATGGTGGAGCACTTGCAGAAAACAGCACTGCTTGGAACCACTCGAATACTCCGGAAGGTGCTCGAAAAATAAGAGGTTTTACCTTAGTTCACTGGTAGTGAACAGCTGACACTGTAATACATCTCCAGCGTTTGAAGCCGTGCAAAGTCAATAATAATAATAATAATAATAATAATAATAATAATAATAATAATAATAATAATAATAAGCGTCCAATATTTCCTTGAAAACCTCTCCGTGAAGGGATTTCTCTTTGCAGTGTAATCGTTTATTATTTTACTGGTTTCATTCAATGTGTACGGATTGTATTCTAAGGAGAGTGTTGTCTCTTTGCGCCACAGAAGGCACTACTTGAAACCCTTGGTGATTTGTTGTTGCATAATTTCAGGTAAAGAATAACCGGTAAATAAGAACTATCCGAGAGTCTTTCATAATAGATGATAATAATAATGATTATGCCCTGATGCAGTACCAGGCAGTGGCTCTCATGGCTTCTCATCTTAACTGATTGGGAGTGTCATCATGTACATTGTTTTGTCTTGGTATAAAAGATGGGCTACAGCAAATATTCTGCTTAATACCACAGATTTGTTTGTCAGTTGTTTGACCTTAACCAGTTGAGCATGTCCCTTGGTGGCTGACGATATGTGCATCTCCGATCATGAGCAGACGTTTTGGGAGAGCATCATAACCATATGTTGAGAGGAATTCTTTGGGGTTGGGATAATTCACCTCTGGAAACAGGTGTTTCGTTCAACATACTTGAACAACCCTTATTCAGGGACATTTTGAGTGGGATGGACTACTCGACCTGAAGAAAATTCTGACTGGGCCCCATATGTAAGCTCCTGAGCTGTTTATCTTGAAATAAGATCACCATGTCGCACACACATGATGATGATGATAATAATAATGATAATGATGATGATGATGCTTATAAAAAAATTATAACAATAACAACAACTACAACAACAACAATAATAATAGTATGCAATTGAGTTTACGCAACCTGTCACCCTAAAAAAAAAGCACAAAGAAAACAACAAAAAAGGAACAGAAATACCTCAAGAATGTACTTACTCAGGCAGATAAGAGGTTCTACCACAAACTCGGCATACTTTCCCGTGCTTAGTTTCTTCATTTCTATCTTGGTAATAGGAAGCTGTGATTTAGTTGAAATTGTTACATAATCTGATCTATTGAAATAGAAATTGATCTGTTATCTAACATTCGGTTCTGTTCTTAAAACAAATGAGCAAGATTGTTACTGATATATACGTTTCTAGCCTACGCTCTTCGACAGTAAGGAACACAGAAATAAACAGGGAGAGAAAATAGAAAAAAGGTTTAGTGGTTAGCGATCTATCATGGCGATATATCTATCTATCTATCTATCTATCTATTTATTTATCTATCTATCTATCTATATATATATATATATACATATATATATATATATGTACACACACACACACACACACACACACACACACACACAAACACACACATATATATATATATGTATAAAAATTAACAGAATGCGATAAAAATCCAAGGCTGTGAAAGATTTCAGAACATTTATAAATAGAAGGTCTTACAGCTGTTTCCGGGATATTTTATATAGCCCTTCATTGGAGATGGTGTGAGAAAATGGTTAAGCAGTAGTTATTCTAGATAAGATATGAAATAGAGAGTGAATTGGAGGAATGTGGTATTGTTGTCATTTCTGTATTTTTGATTGTCGTGGAAGAAAGCCTTCCATCTGATTCTTCGGATGAGGTCCTTAGTTTTGGTAAGGAGGAGTAAGAGGAAAGTCTCTTCTGAAGGAAGAGGTGTATCCTTAAGAGAAATGCCAAGGAATTGTTTATCCACTACTGAAGCGTTACCTGATATAAGTGCTTATAATAACGCGAAATTGAGGTTATGAGAGGTAATGGTGTCAAGAAGATCCAAAGGTGTCAGGTAATGCTGAGTAAGTGCTCTGGACAGATACAGATAGAGATACATATATATATATATATATA
>NC_068983.1:43705206-43707637 GCF_001194135.2 Octopus bimaculoides | reverse complement strand
TTAAACAAAATAATATATTCCTCTATACACAATCATACAAAAAACCCCTTTTTTGTATTTATTTTTACTCGCATATATATATATATATATATATATATATATAAGATAATAAGAGTGAAAAAACTACAGAAGGCTTGTGTTACAAGGTTAAAGTATATGTTTAAATTATGTCAGAAAAATGTTAGAAAAATGTTAGAAAAATGTTATAAAATCTTTTTGGTATATAAACATTGTATTTTGAGAAATAACCGGTTTCGTGTTGTCTTTTCAAATTTCTCTACTTCATTGTGTCGTGTTCGTTCTAGATAGATAGATATATACGTATGTATGTATGTATGTATGTATGTATGTAATGAATGTGTGTGTATAGATAGATTTTAAACTTATTTTCTGTTGGCTGGAAGCCTGGTGGAAATGTTTTCTCTTTTCATCAGTGAAATAATTTTCTTTAGAAAAGTTACAATATATTTGTTACTCTGATTTTTTTTTTTGATATTTAATTAATATTTATCGTCAGTATTTATTCCCCGTGTATTTAGGGGTTAGGATGTTACACTCGCGATCGCAAGATCTTGGTTTCGGTTATAAAACTGGGCGGCATATTGTACTTTTGAGCAAAGCACTGCACTTCATATTGCTCCAGTCCACCCCATGGAAACATGGTGACGTGTCTTAAGCGTCCAAGAGCTCGAGGGAGAAATGAAAGAGTATTTGTAAATGACAGTTGTTTCGAGATTGCGTGTCATTTTTTATTCAATGTGTTTTAAAGAATTTTCAAGCTCTATGACTCAGTCACACTTATAACAGACAAGAAATGGATAAAACAATGGATAAAAATATACTCTTCTACTCTTTTACTTGTTTCAGTCATTTGTAAGTGTATATGTATGTGTGTATGTCTGTGTGTGTGTGTGTGTGTTTAAAAAGGTACTGGGATCAACAAAATAGTCTTTTGTGTTCAGCCCTTGAGACTATCTCCTCCAGGTTGTCTGATTTTTCTTAATAAAGGAAAGGCTTCTTCCAGGAAAACTAATTTTCTTATCTTTTGTGAAATGAAAAAAATCAGCAACATATTTTTCGTAAATTACTATTTTTAAATCTCACAACGAGAGATATTCAGCAACAATACTTTGTAGAAAAGATTGTTTGCCAACAACATATCAGTCCTGGTTTAGGACGAATGTTGCTGTAATTTAGCCCCAGGACACAGATCGTGTCGTATAGCCAGCTGGAGACGATGTCTCCTGGGGCTAAATTACAGCAACATTCGTCCTAAACCAGGACAGCCATGTTATGTTGGCAAACAATCTTTACTACATATTTTCGTAATTTTGTTTTTAATGTTTAATTCAATTTTAGTTATAGTATTTAATCCCTCTACATTCATAGGGACCAGTTTTGACATTACGTGCCACCGTCGGTGCAAATTATTTCAGAAAATATACTAACTTTTAAAATTTCTTATAGTCTATTGATATACGGCAATACATAATAATGATAAAAGTAGATCTCACTTCTGTCTTCGATCACATTGTCTGTTTACATCTGACATGTTGATACGAAACGTTGTAGCAAAAATCGGTGCTGGCTCTAAGTGATAGAACTTAGAGTTATAGAACTTAGATATCTGTAGAAATAACCTTAACAAAAAAATATAAAATTTTGTTTAATTCGGAGTTTTGCTATTTGTTCATCCAATGATTAAATGTATTAAATGTATTAAATGTATTAAATAGTCCAAATAGTCAAATGTATTAAATAGTCCAAATCTGCCGAACAATTGTTTCCTCAAAACCTATATTTCTTTAGTTAATTCGTATTTAAAACACCGGTAGCATGTAGTGTCGTCTGTCTTCTATTAAAGGAATTATGTAAATGACAGTTTGACAAAATAAGACTTCATAAGAAATATGTTACTTACATGTCAGTTTCGCTGGCAAGGTTTGCATCGCAGTTGCATTTTTCATTATTTAAGCAACTTTCATCTGAATGACAATCACAAGTTAGATCATCCATGGTATTGTTTGGGCCATAAATCTTGTTATCGAAATTCGCTACATCAAAACAATTAACATTCAATTACTGTTCGGTCAATTATAAAAACAAACAAACAAACAAAACATAGCCATAATTGTCATTAAACTACAAAATGATGCATGTTGCTTTCGACACTTAATCTTGACAAATGTTAATTCAATACAAACACATTGATGTCAATAAAATGTGTTTGCAGCTAAAATTAATGAATTTGTGAATTTTTCAAAAGTGTTCGTCCTCTCTGTCCAACCCTGTATGTGTATATATATATATATATATATATATATATGCATCTGTAAATATATATATATCAATGTGTGTCAGTGTGTAAATATATATATATACATATATATGCATCTGTAAATATATATATATCAATGTGTGTCAGTGTGTA
>NC_068983.1:43703921-43704725 GCF_001194135.2 Octopus bimaculoides | reverse complement strand
TATATATATATATATATATATATGTATATATATTTATACAATGACACACATTGATAGATATAAATATATTTCTATGCAGTGACAGTACAGGAATGACTTTTCTTTAAATTCTCTCGACTCAATGGATTACTTCTCTCGCTGCTTTCAGAAGGAACGAATTTGGTCTGAATTCATTCCAAGGGAGTGAACGACGTTAAACGTAATTGAAGACCAGATGGTAAGTTAAGATATCCGAACTATTAAATTATTTATAACTCGTCAATTGGGTTGGTGAGAATCATTGTTGTTTAACCTCAAACGATAGCGCAGATATTTAATTGGAAGTAGTCTGTCTGTGACCATTATGTCTTGTTTTTGTACCTAAGACAACATTATTTAAAAATGTGGAGTGTATGTTGTCAGATTTGGCTGCTATTTCATGTAGATAAAATGACCACATAGAGGGTCCCTCAAATAAAGATGTTGAATTTGGTTATGGCTACAGAATAGACTCACTTTAATCGATAACACGACACCCTATCAATTTTTCCAACTAACTCTACGGAGACAAACTCTCCTGTAGATAAATATGTAATCTCAAATGGGTGAAAGAAAAGAAACTTACTTGAATGTAATGGGGCTTCAGAACAGTGATATCTAAATGATTGGGAACAGTAGGCTGAGTTCGAGATTAGTTTTGTCACTTGAATGTAAGAGGCGTAAATGTAAGTGAATTCAACTGTAGAAGTCTGAAACACACGATTGAAATATAAATTATATATATATGAATTATATATATATATATATATATATATATATATATAT
>NC_068983.1:43696744-43703333 GCF_001194135.2 Octopus bimaculoides | reverse complement strand
ATATATATAACTATATATATATATATGTGTGAATGTGTATGTGTGTGTGTCCATGTGCGCGTGTATGTGTCCGAGCATTGAATCTTAAAGGTCAGCTAAGGACAATTACATGTGTTACCAACCACGAAGAACAAATTAACAGTAGAAAGAAAGAAATTACAAATCTCTTTAAAATGGCAACCACTTTAACAGTAGCAGAATCACCATCCCACTACATCTACACATTTAAAGCAGTTTGCCAATGTCCCTTCAACAACGACACACCCTGATAATCTCGGTGATTACTATTAAACTCAGGTCATGACAAATGATGTTCTTGAAGCTGAGGATTTTGAACTTACAGAGAATATTTACAAATCGCCTGAGGAAACACAACTAGATCTCATAATGCAAGGAAACAATTACATAATCAAGTATCTTCACACCTGGAGAACTAAGTTACGTGGAAACAAGTGTAGTGAGTAAAATAATAAATCTCCAATTTTTTCAATTATCTATTCACACACGACAGATACCCAAACTCAAACTTGGAAGTACGTATAATACTACTCCTGGATAACAAGGTTAAATCTGAAGATGGACGAGCTTTATACTGTATTCTACTACATTATTAACAGAATATACTATAACTATATATAGTTATGGTATATTCTTTCCTCTTTTTTATCTGTCTGTCTATCTATCTATCTATCTATATTCAAAATGGAGACGAGTACTAACACTCGTATGAGGCACGCTTGAACAATTGTGAAGATCTCTTTACATAAAACCGTTGGTTGCCTCCTTAATCCACAAATAAAGTCTCTCTCTCTCTCACTCACTCTCTCACACACACACTCTCTCTCTCACACACACACACTATCTCTCTCTCACACTCTCTATATGTATATATATGTATGTACGTGTGTATGTGTGTGTGTGTGTATAGGAAAATAAGTTTTTACATACGAGTAGAAGTATAATGGAAAGAAAAAGAGTTGCAAATGCAATTTAAGAAAATTGTATCAATAGAGCAGTTAGGAAATGGATTTTTAAACCTGGGTACTCGTTTCTTCAGAGGTACGCATGAAAAATTACAAGGATATACGAAGTCTGTAAAAACACTGGAATTTTGAAGTAATATCAACGAACTAAACCTAACGGATTTGCATCGAAACCACGTGAAAAGATTTTTGTTTTTCCGATCCACTTATTGCCATGGACAAAGGTTTTCACCAATGTTTATTAACCAAAATTAATTTTCATACCAGACCGATTCTCGATTTAGAATGATATATAGGTGTGGCTCTCTAAAACTTAGCCTAGAATCGAGTTAGTTGCTAGATAAAGCCGAGCTTATGCCTCTCATCAAAAATGTAACATTAAATTAAATGAAATTGATTTTTCATGTGGTCGATCATCCAACCCCAGTATTTGATGGTATTCTCTCAACTCTGGAAAGATGAACGACAAAGTTAAACCACGGCGGAGTTTGAATTAAGTTAATAACAAATAATAGTACATTACTAATGTCTGTTCTATAATACGTAACCATTTGACGATATATTCTTTACACAGGATACTCCGGCACTGCCGGATATGACGAAGCAGTGTAGTGGTTATATATAGTCAGTACCAGGTGTTGATGTGGCTGCGTGTATATTATTACAAGAGTTCATATAGAGACGAAGAATAAATTCAGGACCTGTATATTTACTACATAAAATATATATTTTATTTACTGGTCGATGATGATACATAAACAAAATCTAGAATCTAGTTGAATGAATTAATCTATGCAAGAAAGTTCAGAGATAGAAAATGTAGAAATAACAGCTAAGTGGTGGTTTTCAGTCATGTGGTGCAGAGAAATAGACGGGCATTGGAATGACGTGGCTGGCTTTAAGTCTAATCAACTAAGAAGCGAAGAGCTAGGTTAGCAAGCTGTTTTTATTAATGGAATCCTAGACATTCTAGAAACTTCCAAGAGAAACGCTAAACTTCTTGACTAACTAAGAATCATGTCTCATGACGCAGATGCTTCGAGAAACTTAGTAAAGGGAGGTTACTCTATAATCTTTCTTGCAAGGGAGAACATTCAACTATCTAACTACCGCTACAGGAGTATCAAAAATATAGGTCTAGGGACTTTTGCACTAGATTTTGGAGGAGAAGCTTTTCAAGGAATCCAAATTATATTTCAAAAACTCTTTGCTGAGAAACACTTGAATGAAGGCTTAGCGAATCAAAAAGTAAACATGACTTGCATTTAGAGGCTCAGTTCATGGGGTTCTATGAATTCGACTAGATACTGGTGTCACGGCTTATGGAAAGTTATAAGAATGTTGTAGCCTACGTTGGACTCAGTACAGGGATCTAATGAAGCATGTTGTTTTATATTGGTGGCATTATTGCTAATACATTATCTACGGGGTAAGTAGCCTATGTTACTTGGATACAAAGTATTGGTGCGATGATGCGAACCACCAACTTCTCGATTAGTTGTCTTGTACCTTACTAACTCAATCCTTTGCACTTCACTTTATGATAATTATTTCTAAGATTGGTACACAGCCCTAATTTGGAGAAAGACCCAGTTTGAACTTGTTTACTTCATCGACCCAGGAAGGTTGAAATACAAAGTGGACTTCGGAGGAATTTCAACTTAGATATGCAACTGTGATAACATCAAGCTTTTTGACTGTCACTCTAACGATTCTGCCAATCTATCGCAGTTTTACAATATTTACTGTAGTTTTGTTTAATAATGAAGGAATAACATACTATATTAGTCAGGTGGTGGTGAACAATTGTCGATCCATACGGGGGTTGAACGATCATCTGACAATAGACCGGAAACGGTTGCAACGCACCTAAACACATTAAAAGATACATTTTCAAATTTGAGAAAATTACTAAATGTTCTTAGCAGGTCAATTATTTTCATTCATGGAATTTAAAATATATGAAGTATATTTATGAAAGAAATTAAGAAGTGATGATTAAAATAAATCTGTCTACATTTATATTGTTATTCTCATATATAAACAGTAAATAATAAATTAGCTGGTGTGTGCAAAGATTTATCAAGCTGGGATTAATTAATTAATTAAAGGAACAATAATTAGCGATGATCAAAATAAGCAGTGTACATTTATATTTAACTCGTTCCTGTGCACTCAAATGTAGATAGAACTTCGCTGCGGTATCTGTTTCAAAAGAGAAATACTTTCTATACACAATATGTGTAAAAATACACTAAGCTGGGTTATGATTGACGTCGTCGGATTGTACGACGTGTTTCTGTGTCATTACACTTCATCAGCTCTTAATCAACTAAGAACTAACGTGCTTACTTATAAACAACAAATAATAAATTTGCTGGCGCGTGCAAAAGTTTGTTAAGTTAGAATTAGTTAATTAGGTAATTAATTAATTAATTAATTAATTAATCAAAGCACTCTAAGCAGTGATAGTATGAATAAAATAAAGTATATAAATTATGTATAGAGTTAATATATTTGTTTACACTCAAATGTGGAAATATCTTTGCTGTGGTAACAGTCGTCTTAGAAGAGAAATTCTAATAGACGATGATTGCGTGAAAACACCAAGCTGGGCTATGAATGGCATAACCAGAACGAAGAACACATTTTTCTACTGGGAATATTTTCATTGATTTTGAATACCTATTCAACCCATTCATGCCCAATGTATGTCTGAAATGCATACCTAGCAGGCTCAGAAAAAAAAAAGCGTTGTGTGTTCGTTTTATTACCTTTGTGACCATCAACATCAATTAAATATGTATAGGATTTGTCAGACCCGGTATTTCGGTACTCGTTGCAGGATGGCCTTATTCCTGTCAATAGATACAAAACACAATTATTCATGTAATTAGAGATTTACAAACATGTAGTCAGGAAATGTAGGGTACATATGAGTTTAATACGTGTTTTTAGTTCCTAAAATTACTTCCTTGCAAGACTGAACTTTTAATGTGTTGGGTGAGTCTAGTTATCTATACAGATCCTTATTCCTTTATTCCTTAGTCAATGCCAGCATCTCAGGACTCTGGAAAGGATGGGTAAAATTACACTAACAACCTATAAGAATCGACAGAATTACTAATCAAAAGGCGATATGCATTAACTACATTTTACCCCATTTGCTAACGCATTTACTATTATATATATATATACTGTTGTTGTTGGCACTCCATCGCTTACGACGTCCAGAGTTCCAGTTGATCCGATCAACGGAACAGCCTGCTCGTGAAATTACCGTGCAAGTGGCTGAGTACTCCACAGATACGTGTACCCTTAACGTAGTTCTCGGGGATATTCAGCGTGACATAGTGTGACAAGGCTGAGTCTTTGAATTACAGGCACAACAGAAACACGAAGTAAGAGTGAGAGAAAGTTGTGGTAAAAGAGCACAGCAGGGTTCGCCACCATCCCCTGCCGGAGCCTCGTGGAGCTTTTAGGTGTTTTCGCTCAATAAACACTCACAATGTCCGGCCTGGGAATTAGCACCCAGCAAGGTTTAGGCATAAACAAAGTTTAGGTTAGTTAAAATATGTTTGTGGCTTATTTCAGCTGCTAAAAAGCAAATTTACTTCAGTTACCGTAGGGAAAATTTTCTCTTACGGTAAAAAGGTGTAAGAATACCATATCTGTTCAGTGTCGCCATCTATGAGGATTCCTAGACATCGATGTTTCAAGCTCCTTACATTTTATCAGTGGAAAATACTTAAGAGAGGCAACTTTGAACAGATCTCATGAAGTTATAGCATTATCTAAAATACAGTCAACAGCATTGACTTGTTTCCGCGAATAGACCGCCAGGTTGTGGAAATTACCGAAATATTAACGTTAAGTAGAGTTTTAACCATAAGTGAAAAAATTTCTCTACGGTAACTGCAGTGAATTAGTCTTTTAACAGTTGAAATATGTCACAAACATATTTTAACTAACCTATACTTTGCTTATACCTAAACACTGCTTGGTGTTGATATTTCTGTAATTTCCACGACCTGATCTATAAAATCAGTCAGCGTTGTTGACTGTACTATAAATAAAGCCAAAGAAGATCTGTTCAGAGTTGCTTCTCTTAGGTATTTCCCATTGATTAAGGCTAAGGAGCTAGAAACTTCGATGTCTGGGGAATCTTGATAGATGGCGTCACTGAACGGATATAGTGTTTTTACACCTTTTTACCGTAAGAGAACATTTTCTTCAAGGGAACTGCAGTGAATTAGCGGTTGAAATATGTCACAAACATATTCTATGTAACCTAAACTTTGTTCATTTTATCTATCTATCTATCTATCTATCTATCTATCTATCTATCTATCTATCTATCTATATATGTATGTATGTATATACTGGGTCATCACATAAATAATGCGGTTTTTTATACTTCTCTTATTTTCCAAAATTAAGATAAACAAACTTCTTTTTAAATATAAAATATACTCTCCTTCATTTTCTACAATGCTCTTCCATCTATCTGGAAGACTTGCAAGCCCCCTCTTCCAAAATTCACTTGTCCGTGACGAAAAATACTCCTCCAATACTGTTCTGACCTTGTCTACAGAATTCATATTTTTTCCGTCCAATTGATTTTGAAAACTGCGGAATAGATGTCCGGCGAATATGGTAGGTGAGGCATCGTTTCCCGTTCAAACAACTCCAGCCTTTCGAATGTCATCTAGGCTGTGTGTGTGGCTGAGCATTATCCTGATGGAAGAACATCTTTCGCTTTGAAACCAATTATGGTCGTTTTTCTTCTAGCGCTGAATTGAATGACTGCTTGAATGACCGAATACAAGCTTTCGTGCTAGTTCTTCAATAGTTACGATGGGATTTTCTTCCAACAGGGTTTGCAGGACGTTTTCGTCGAGCTCTACATATCTTCCAGGATGAGGCTCATCTTCTAGGCTATAGTTTCCGGCTGGGAATTTCTGGAATCACCGTTGACACTGGCTTACGCTTATTGTCCGATCCCCAAGTACTGCATTAATATTCCTGGTACTTTCCGTTGCATTATTACCTTTATTGAACTCATAAAGCAAAATATGCCGAATATGCTGTTTTTTAATTTGTAGCTTTGAAAAAAATAACTTAAAATCGAACTGCACTCTTCATAATTTGCACTAAGAATAAGGACAAGGTAAAATTACTATATACATTAATATATCCACTAATCACTTCTCCTACATCTCTCACACCATGAACTCTTAACATACTCCTCAACATTCTGAAGAGATCTGCCAAACCATTGGCCAGATTGAAACGTGCGTAAATGACTATTACATAACATCCACTATGACTCATTACATAACCTCAACCTCCACAATGACTCATTACATAATTTCCACATAATAAAACAACGGCTAACTAGCCCAACAGAATTGCTTCTTCTTGTATTTGTTGCTCCATTCTCCACATAAATATAATTATAAACTACGGTTTAAACAATAAATTACCTGTTTCTGGATGCCCTCTACCCAAGACGGTACCCGCACAGGTGATTCCCAGGAGTGCCTCCGGACTTAAACATCCCCTGGTTGCTTGGATGCTTCAGACTACCCCTGAAGGATTGAGGC
>NC_068983.1:43694016-43696011 GCF_001194135.2 Octopus bimaculoides | reverse complement strand
AGAGAGAGAGAGAGAGAGAGAGAGAGAGAGAGAGAGAGAGAGAGAGAGAGAGAGACCACCTTCGAATTTGAATGACCATGGGATTGCACTTAGAAAGTTACACTTCGAAGCACAAGTCCGCGCAAGGTTATTTGTAGAAGACCAGTAGTCGCCCATGCATACCAACCTCCCCTCTCTGCGCCACCGATACTATCCATAGATAGGACACAGCAACCTCCTGAGCAGACCGAGTACAGATATGAGCAGCATATGAGAACCGGTATTAAGGAAGGATAGGAAAATATTAGATTTATAAACCCCAAAATTCACTCCATAATTGCCCACGAGTATATGGCGTAGTGGTTAAGAGCGCGGGCTACTAACTCCAAGATTCCGATTTCGATTCCAAACAGTGATCTGAACAATAACAACAACAACAACAACAATAATAATAATAATAACATCGAAAAATACCTTTGGAATGAGAACCCAGGTTCGAAATTTCCCCAAGACACCTGAAGAATGCTGGAGGGTATATCAGCCGAAACATTGTGTTAACAACAAACAAGATGAGGACAAATATCCGTCAAATGTAAATAATGTAAATAATCTAAATAATGTACAGAGTTGAAATGTCTGATTTTTCTTTTCAGCGTTGAACGTTCACCATCCTATTTCCATTGCACACACACACACACACACACACACACAAACATTCACACACCTCCCTTTTACATACACACACATATACTCACACAGAGTTGAAACGCTGATTTTTTCACCCCTTCCTTTCTCATTCATATGTTGTGACGGAGACAAACAAGATACGCAACACACTCTTTGCCACTTCCTTTCTCTCATTGCTATTACTTTCTCTCACTCCCCCTCAGTCAGGGCTATTACTCTCACTATTTTTCCTTCACTGAATTACTATTTTCTCTCCTCTCACTTCACTTATGCAACTCTTTCTCCTACTCCGTCCTACGTGATTTTGAACACACACATACAAATATATAAAAACACTACACTCATTATTATATTAGGAGATTCCCCTAAACCACTACTTACCACTTCCTGCATTGCATCCCCACCTTCCCACCCTCCTAACTACCCTCCTATATCTCCTCCTCACAAAAAGTACTTAATACTACTCCTACCCTTGATATTAACCTGTCAACATCTACCGCCTCCCTATTCACATCCCTCTATTCAATTTCCTACACCTCTGCATACCATGGCACTCCCTCTCCAGCACAAACCCTGTTCATTTGCCCCACTAACAACTGCTATATTGATCAAACAACTCCCCTTCTATCTTCCCTTATACCTCTCTACATACTTCAATAATCCTTTAATAATCTACCTCAGCCACTGAACCAGTCAACATATTTCCCTCAAATGATGGCTATTCCCTTTTTCACTATCTCAACCATTAATTCTATAACCTTCATACAAACTAACACAAACGTTACCATTCACATACTACATAAACCACCCTCCCCTCTTCCTCCTACTTTCCACCTCTACTATCTTAACTCCCTACTAGTCTCCTTATTAACATCTAACACTTGAAATTTATACCCTCCTTTCATTATTCTCTATCTCAATATCTCCCCAATTCTCCCCCCTAATACACTTAGCTCTCCACAAAATCATTCCATCTTAAATCTCCTTTCTTTCAACACCTCAAATATAATGTTTCTTCCTTGAAGACGGAGGCTCGTAACATCCGACGATGGAACCAATTTACAATAATTAATTTGGACCACCGAGCTCTCAGAAACAGCTGTTGGGTTTGTAGTACTCTTCTTCAACCCCTTTAATTCTTGATATCGTTTTTATTCTGTGTTAGTTGAACCTTTTTGTATGTAAACATATACATTTTTTATTTAACTCATTTAATATTCTTTGTACATCGACCTACCTACCTACCTTGCTTATCCTTACATTTACTCCTCTCTCTCTCTCTCTCTCTCTCTCTCTCTTTATATATATATATATATATATATATATATA
>NC_068983.1:43687544-43693832 GCF_001194135.2 Octopus bimaculoides | reverse complement strand
GTGAGTGGATTTGGGAGAAAGAACCCGAAAGAAGCCCGTCGTATATATATGTATATATATGTGTATATAAATACATATATATATATATATGTGTGTGTGTGTGTGTGTGTGTATGTGTGTGTGTGTGTGTGTATGTATTTGTGTGTGTGTGTGTGTGTGTGTGTGTATGTGTGTGTGTGTGTGTATGTATTTGTGTGTGTGTGTCTGTGTTTGCCTTCCCCACCTCCATTGCTTGACGACCAATGCTGGTGTACTTATGTCCTCGTAACTCTGCGGTTCGGGAAAAGTGACCGAGAGAAAAAGTACTAGGTTTACAAAGAATAAGTCCAGGGGTCGATTTGTTTGACTTAAACCCCCTTAAGGCGGTGTTCCACTATGGCCACAGTGAAGTGACCGAAACAAGTAAAATAATAAAAGAATGTATGTATGTATATGTGTGCGTGTGCGTGCGATAACGCGTCTTTGTGTCTGTTTGTCCCCTGCCACCAGTTGATTACCGATGTTATCGATTCGTTTGACTAAAATTCTTCAAGGCTGTGCTCCAGCATGGCCGCAGTCTGAATGACTGAAACAAGATAAAGGATCTTTATTCATGTTCCGTAACTTATTGAATGTTTGAGATGCAACCGAACACGTTGTCTTTGAGTAGGGTCTAAAAGTAGACAGATTCTCAAGGTTTCTCATTGTTTTCTTCAGATTGTATTCAAATTAGCGTCGGATAAAACCTACTCCCCCAAAACAAAAACAGGCTTTAACAGGCTTCCACATAGTTTCCGTCCACCATATTTTGTTTTCAAGGATTTCCTTGTTCCGAGTCTATGGTAAAATATGCCAAATATGCCAGGCAATTGGATTGAACACAAAAAGATAAATTCTTGGCCGCACAATCGTTCCTGCTCACATTTAACTTTGAAAAACTTTCATCTTGTATTTTTTAACTTTCTCTTGTTTCAGTCATTAAACTGCGGCCATGGAAAACTTATAAGACAAGTCTTTGAATGACCGCTGGCTGGCACGTCCAAAATGTGACCTGTCGAAGTCTGGTTGACGGAGACTGCGGAAATATGTTGAAAGTACTGTTTTTTGCTTTTGGTCAGCTGGTAGCGTTCTGATGACTATGAGTTAGGGAACAGGTATAAATGTAAAGATGTTTTAAACGAAACCCACTTTATTACAAGCCTTTGGTAAATTCTATTGCCACATCTTTGAAATGATCTCAATATATTTAACTGCAGCTACACGCTAACATGCCATAGCTACGAGCTAGATATAAAAGCGCTATTAATTAGAAATTGTTAATTACCTTACATATATATGACATGTCCTGCATGCAAAAATGCGATGAATTGATTAACGACGCAATCATTTCCTGTTGCATATAATAGTTGATGTCGAAATCATGTGTAACAACTTCTTTTATGGTAATCCTATAAAGAAATAAAACAAAAACGTGTCAGATTTGTAAAGAGGATTAAAGGATAAATATTTATTGATTAGCAGGAGACCAATCCTGCTGCAGTTAGGGGTAAAGGAAATCCACTCCTGTATAATTTAGAAGAAGAAATAGGCCGTCTAACATCTATGTCTGACAATCATGAGTGAAAAATAGATTGAAAGGAGTATTAACCGGGAACCAAAATCGTGTAGAAAAATTAGTTAATTAAGAAATGTGTTAATTACAATAAATGTAATTGCTACAAAGGCACAGAATGGATGAATAGTTAAGAAGTTAGTTTCCAAGCCAAGGGTCCAAATCCGATCTCCCTATCTGGCATCTTGGGAAAAAACTTAACTTTCTACAGCCTTGAGTTGACCCATGTTTTGTAAGTGAAATTCGGCAAGTAGAAACTGCATGGCTGTTTGTCGGGTAGATTGTGCATGTAATTCACAAAAGTATAGCATTATCACACATGTTGTCACACCGGTTTTGCTAGATAATTATATTAAAGGTAGACGCATCTTTGAAATGGCCAGAAATCAACACAAGGGACATAACTCCGACAAGCTTAAAAAACAACCATGTTTTGTTGTCTTTTCCGATTTGCTTGTCTTCCATGACAGGGTTCTTTCCTCCACGAATT
Organism: Octopus bimaculoides; assembly: GCF_001194135.2. NCBI lineage: Eukaryota > Metazoa > Mollusca > Cephalopoda > Octopoda > Octopodidae > Octopus > Octopus bimaculoides. Next base: position 43,691,751 of record NC_068983.1, on the reverse strand, counting down.
CCGTCCGCTCTGTTTTATAACTCTGTGACTCAAACTGGACGAGGCGTTTTCCAGTAGCTTTAGAAAATACAAGACAGTCATTGGTGGAGCAGTTTTGATCACTGGCTGTGTGGTTAAGAAGTTCGTTCAAAGACCACCTGGTCTCTGTTCAGTTTTGTTTTGTGCGGCACCTTAGGTAACTAGCTTCCACTATAGCCCTAGACCGACTAACGTCATGTCAGAAAATGTGGAAGGCGACAGCTGTATGGAAGCTCGTTATACACAAACGCACACATGTATATGCCTATGTGTTTGTGTTTTTGTGTCAGTATTTATCACGGCTTACCAACCGGAATTGGTTTGTTTATATTTGCATAACTTAGCGACTCGGGAAAGAGAATGATAGAATAAATATCTGACTTTAAAAAACAACAACTTAAGTATTGGGGTCTATCTGTTCAGCTAAAAACGTTTAAAGGCTGTACCTCAGTATGGCTGCAGTCCAATGACTGAGACAAGTAAAAGATAAATCTACAGAATCAAGGTTGCATTGGGATTGAGGAATATAAAAAAAGGGGAAGCACTAGAAAAGGCAGAAAGGACATTATTGCTGCACGTTTAATTACTGGTTTCAGAGTTTGGTACAAGGACAACAGTTTCATGCGAAGGTTTGACGCCAGCGGCGTTTGAAATCAGAAGTTGAAATCTGATGCTGCCAAGCATTTTGTCCTGCGTGGTACCGATTCTGATTATAGCTGAATTGAGGTTAAACAACAACAACAACAGCAACAAAAACAGCAGCAACAACAACAACAACATTAGCAGCAGCAGCAGCAGCAGCAGCAACAACAACAGCATATTGCATCATTAATAGTAGAAAGTGGAAGAAAATAAACAATAAGAATTACCAGTCGTTGGACACAGTTGTAATACCAACGTGCTTTTCTGATGACATGTCACAATACACCAAAATAGGAGGAAATCGATCCAGCTCCCCGTCAATGTCAATGTACGCAGTGACGTTAAGTGACTGGTATTGTTTAAACTTCATTTCGTGACAATCCTTTGGGATATCTGGAAGAAAGGGGAACAATTCATGTAAGAAAATAAGTTATCAGGATAAAACAGTCACGCGATCCATCGGCGTTCTGAGCAAAGCCTTATATTTTTACCTCATAAGTCCCTGTCAGATGTTTCTCAGAAAGAAACTATTATAAACAGTACATTATTTACATTTGACGGATGTTTGTCCTCATCTTGTTTGTTGTTAACACAACGTTTCGGCTGATATACCCTCCAGCCTTCATCAGGTGTCTTGGGGGAAATTTCGAACCTGGGTTCTCATTCCAAAGGTATTTTTCGATGTTGTTGTTATTATTATTATTATTATTATTCAGGTCATTGCTTGGACATCCGTATACCGCAAGTCGACCATTACTGGACGATACCTCAACTTCAATTCCCACCAGCCATACGATGTAAAGAGAGGGATTGCTCAGTGCCTAAAACATCGTGCAAAAAATATAAGTAGCGATCGTGATACATCCCACGAAGAAATGATCAAGCTCAATAACGATCTGTTGAGCAACAACTACCCCAAAAGTATGCTATCCACTCCAATTATGAAGAAGAGAGAAGATGAGGCCAATAATCTGTCCACAGTCTGTCTACCCTATGTGAAAGGCCTCTCCGAAAAGATACAAAAGATATGCGGCCCATATGACATCAGGACAGTATTCAAGAGTAATACAACACTTCGCAAATATATCCTTCGAGTAAAACCACCAATAGAAGAGAATATGAACAAAAACTGCGTGTACTCCATCCCATGCAGCTGTGGTAGGTTATACAAAGGCGAAACATGTCGCCCCCTCAAAATAAGGGTAGACGAACATCCCAAAGCTGTGACACGAGGAGATATTGATAAATCATGTATGGAAAAATGGAGACCACCTCCCCCTTTGAGATGAAGTTAAAATAATAGACAGAGAACACCACTGGAAAATACGAAAACTAAAAGAAGCAGCACATATGCTAGGACACAACAACCTCCTGAGCAGACCGAGTGCAGATATGAGCAGCATACTGGATTGGGGGACACAACCCAGCAGAATGAGAACAAAAACTAGAAGTTTACTTCTGCTCAATAAGGTTCAACAGCTATTTAAACATGTGGAATTTATTACTTACCAAACTGTCTGGAAGAACATTTGATGTTTCCGAAACTGATCTGAGCATAGCTGCTGGGATTAGACATCCTGGTAAAACTTGTAATTGGTAAGAGGGTTTTATTAATAATCTTGCCATAGTCAGTTTCTTGCAAATCGTTATTTTCACAGTTACAACCTTTTGATACGTCGTAACACATGCCAATCACACCACAGGAGCACTAAAAAGAAGAACAAATAACGGCAGAGTTAATAACTTTAACAATTGTCTTAGTGAGATTTTACTACTGTACATTTTAGATGGATGAAGTTTCTCACTATCTGCAGGCAGATACCAGCTCTGTTGGCGTGGTTGTCATGTGATCTATCTATCTATCTATCAGAGCCATAAACCCACAGTTCGTCACCTATTATGATCTTTTTCAAAAAGGTTTCGTTTTCCTTGACACAATTCAAGTGCTTCAGTTCTGTGTATTCGACTGCTGGCGTTTATTAGTAGTTTCGCCCATTCTTGTGATGCGTTATATCCTATCATTAATAAAACAATCGGTATTTTTGAAGACAAGAGTATCTTTTATCATTTACTCATTACTTGTTTCAGTCATTAGACTGCGGCCATGCTGGGGCAGTGCCTTGAAGAATTTTAGTCGAACGAACCCCAGCTCTTAGTTTTTTTAAAAGGTTGGTACTTACTCTACCGGTTTCTATTAACGAGCCGCTGATTTACGAGGTCATAAGCGCGCCAACACCGGGTTCTCAAGCGGTAGTCGGGGACGTACATATATGTATGTATGTATGCATATATACATGCACGCATACATGCATACATACATACGTACATACGTACATACATATATACATGCATGCATACATACGTACGTACATACACATGGAAATTAGCGGCCCAGAGAATGTTAAAATAAGGATAAAGAGCAGTGAAAAAGAAACCCTTACGCTGAACTACTGAGAAATTAGCAGTTACTCTACCCAAATTGCAATATTCAGGTTTATACCCATGATAATTGGGGCAGTGGGAGATGTAACACACTGCCTAAAATCAGAAAGGAGAAAGCTGATTCGAAGACTGCAGGTCCAAGCCATCACTGGGACTGTAAAATGTTTTAAACTTTCCAGAAGTTTATCATTTAAGTTTATATTCGCATGTCTAGACATGCAACTATATGCATGAGAATACACATATAAAACAAAACGTACAAACCTGCAAATGCACACACTCCAAATACTGTCCATATATACATATATGCACAAATACTCTGTTCATGTTGAAATTCCAAAGAAGGGACCTTGGATCTAAGTTAGAAACCGGCTCTTTTTCTGTTGGCAAGAAATTTTGAAATAAACTGAATAATGACACACACACACACACACACACATATATATATATATATATATATATATATATATATATATATATATATACAACGGGCTTATTTCAGTTTCTATCTACCATGTGGTTGGGAATCAAACTTCTTACCATACAGCCACACCTGCACTTATGGTAGTCTTTTTATAAAATTATAAGAAATTACCTTATAATCGTCATCGCCTCCAGCCCAGGTGTACTGTTTTTCTGCATTACCGTCTGTCCAATAAAACGATCCATCAAACATGGAGTGGTGCGCTTGGCAGGTGTAACTGAAATTAAACAATGTTTTAAAATTGTCTGTCTTAAAACTGCCAAAATAGATAAAGCAATTCATAAAGGCAATCTTGGGAAGGAAGTATCACGTGATCGACCGAACCATCAGATGTTGTTATACGCTGCTGGTTGTATACATCGCTTTAGTATCGTTTTAGCTTACGAATGACGCAACTCCACTGACTAGGCAAGCAGGTTAATATAATGTCCTGTACCCAGATATGCACCTATACATACAGGTGGATGTCGGTATGCACATACCTGTACGTATATATGCATATACTCATTTACTTTTGTTTTTACATGATTGAACGCAGCGTCTCACAAAAATTGTAAGTAGTTCGTAAACTTATCCTCCGACGCTACTCTATCTCTTTCTCTTTCCTTTCTCCCCCCCCCC
>NC_068983.1:43684524-43685338 GCF_001194135.2 Octopus bimaculoides | reverse complement strand
AGGTGAGCAACGAAAGGAAGAGCGAAAGAGAGGAAGTACGAGGGGAAAAAAGAGATACGTAGTAGTAACAGAGGAAGAACGAGAGGAGTAAAGCGAGATACGTAGTAGTAAAGAGGAAGAACGAGAGGAGGAAAAATGATAGAGGAAGAGAAAGAGAAAGAGATAGAGTAGCGTCGGAAAATATGAAGTTACGAAAACTACTTACAATTTGTAAAAACAAATAGTAAATGAGTATATGCATATATACGTACAGGTATGTGCATACCGACATCCACCTGTATGTATAGGTGCATATCTGGGTACAGGACATTGCAAACAAAACAGAGACGAGAAAACACACAAGCCACATAGAGAACATTCTACTTCATCAGCTACCCCCGTTTTAACACCGGCGTTTCGAAGAGCTGGACAGGACGCATCATACATGCACACACAGAGACATACATACGTATACAAACATACGCACGCGCATACACATACATATGTGTGTATGAGTATATGTATGTATGTGTGTGTGTGTGTATATATTCTTTTACTTGTTCCAGTCATTTGACTGCGGCCATGCTGGGGCACCGCCTTTAGTCGAACAAATCGACCACAGGACTTATTCTTTGTAAGCTTAGTACTTATTCTATCGGTCTCTTTGACCGAACCGCTAAGTTACGGTTACGTAAACACACTAACACCGGTTGTCAAACGATGGTGGGGGAACAAACACAGGCACAGAAATACATACATACATACATATACATATATGTGTGTGTGTGTGTGTATATATATATATATATAATATATATATATATATATATATATA
>NC_068983.1:43679330-43683631 GCF_001194135.2 Octopus bimaculoides | reverse complement strand
ATATATATATATATATATACCGGAGTAAGCACATAAATGCAAAACAAGGTGGATAAAATAGTACACGAATACCTGAAGTAGAGTAATACGCTTTATTGAAAAGCAGCAGAAATATCACAAAAACTGTTACTCAGAGTTTCACGTTCCCGTTCGTCGGACAGATGTATGGTAATGCAAACAGGAAAAATAAAACTCAAAATATTGTATATTTTTATTAATATTTAGCAGAATCAACAGACTTACTCAAGGTCTGAGAGTTTCGTGCCTTGGCACCACTTATCAAATTAGCTACAAGTCGAAGAACTGTGGGTTTATATAACTGGTTAATATTACATTTCTCTGGATTGTTCTAGACTGAATGTTTAAACAATTACAGTGACACGTGCATAATCCATAGTTTTCAAATAGTTTGTCCATAATGTCATTCAATAAGAAAATACATAAACATAAAGAAATAAAGGAAAATTTGTGCGCATCTTCACAGCGAGAGAGAGAGAGAGAGATGTATGTATGTATGTTCATTATGATCAACAATATGGACGATGGGAAATGCCCCAGGAGAGTGTACCACACGCTAAATGCATGTACCGTCTTACATATATAATACAGTGAGTGGAAAGACCTCCATCATTTGAAGATTTTCCTAGCAATTAGTAGACAAAAATCTCCCTTTGAAGGTGTTTAAAGTTTACATAAAGAAGCAAGTCATACATGTGTCACTGTTCAAAATTCCGTCTCTGTCCTTTCTGATTGGACAACCTCTCTAATCAGTTCGTGCCAGTCACGAGGCCAAACATCCCTGAAAGTTTCATTCGAGTCCATCCAGCAGTATTCGAGATATCTTGTCCCGGACAAACAAACAAACACGACTGAAAACAATACCTTTGCTTTCGCTAAGGCGGTGGTAATGATTTAACACATCTCTGCCTCGTTCATTCCAGAAGACAGTTCTGCCGATGTTGCTCATTACTACAAGTTATTGACAACTAAATAAATTTACTTGTACTTTATACTTGATTTTAACAGAAAAAAACTGAACTGAACTTATACACAGGGCAAATCTACGAAGGATAAAAAAGTTGTACCAAAGATTTAACTCTAAATCAGGGGTGCGATTTATACACGAGTGCAACTTATTTACGAGTAAATACGGTAAATATATTTACTTCCAACACAATGCAGTTATCAGTGGTGTTATATAAACCTTGCCTGTTCGGCCTCACATCACATGATCAACTGTAAATTTTCTTTTATCAAATATCGGTTTTAATTATTCAAGAGTAAAACGCTGGGTTGTAATAAAGGATAACACTTACGACATAGTTTGGTAGCAAAATTCAGAAATCTCAACAATTTTCTTTACGACCTCAATTTCATAATTGTAAGTCACATTGTGAGTACCAAGAATAACCTCTTGGTCAAAATCGGTTTCAATAACTGTAATGCCAAGGTCTCCCTCCATGATGCAGTAGACCTGTAAATAATCACAAAAATAAAGTTTGGTTATCATACTTCTATATCACAGAGTGGGGCTAATGATTTCAAATCCCAGAGCGATTATTTTTTTAATCCTTTCGAAGTCAATAAGATATTGGGTTGCGGCTTTTTTCAACAAATTTTATTCAACAAAAACAATAACAATATTTGACAAAAACATCTTTAAATGGCGGTCTGACCGTCTGCCAAGCAAATGGGAAGCAGTAATTGAAGTAGATGGTGAATATGCTCAGGAATAATCATTTAAATATGTTTTTGTTACATGTTGTTATTGTTTTTGTCGAATAAAATTTGTTGAAAAAAAATCGCAAGAATTATGCACCAACCCAATAAAATTTTGTGATTACTTCAAATTTCCAGCGTTTTTACAGATTTCGCATGCCCATCTAATTTCTCTCGCGCGCCCCTAGGGGTAAGCCTCCTCCGTCTTGAGAAGCCCTAACTTAACCCCATTAGTTAAAAGAAAAATCTTCTCGGACAAAAAGCCAGTCTTTAAACGTTATATTCCCCATATCATCTCACCACAACCAATTTTACTGATGCAGACCTTCACCAGTTTTTCTGGTTCTGTTTTGTTAACGATAAGGATTTGCTTTTGAGTAGGAAAAAGAACCCAGAATGAATCACCGTTATCTTTAACTTCTATTTTTTACTAATTTACTTGCGGCCATGCTACAGCACCACCCTGAAGAAATTTAGTCGAACGAATCAACTCCAGCACTTACTATTTTTTAAACCTGGTGCTTATTTTATCGATCTCTTTTGCCGGGTCATTAAGTTACGGGGGATTAAACACATCAACACCTGTTAGTGAAGGACACACACACACACGTACATACACACACACACACACATACATACACACACACACACGTACATACACACACACTCACACATACGACGGAGTTTTTTTCAGCTTCCGTTTACCAAATCCACTCACAAGGATTTGATCGGTCTCAGGCTATAGTATAAGATAAGAATTTTACCCAAGGTTCCACACAGTGGGACTGAACCCAGAACCATGTGGTTGGGGAGCAAACTTCTTACCACACAGCCATGCCTTCGCCTATATACAATACAAGAGAATAGGAGAGTTTTGGGGTGTTATGCAACCTGAAACAAATTAAAGCAAACCTCCCTCAATTCACACTCCGCTGTTGCTTTTCTCCCGTCTCTCATACGTATTTCTTAGCCAACCCTTTCGGGATTCGTAAATTACTTGGCAATAACGCGAGAAAAGTACCCAATAGTGCTGGTAGCGCGAAAAAGTATCCTGTATACGTTGTAAAATGGCTGATGTTAGAAAGGGTGTCTAACCGTAAAAAACGATGCTAAAGTATACAGTGAAGTGCGATGTTGTTCTTGAACCTGTTGTTTCTTGCCAAACCATCCAACACATGTTAAAATGGAACACGGATGTTAAACGACTTGAAGATGATCGTATTTGATGCAGCGTACCCGAATGAAAAGATGAACTAGTTATGGCTAGGGTGGCTTTATTACAAAACCGATCAGGACTGGCTGGCGGTTATATAACATTAACAGTTGTTGTTGTTGGCACTCCGTCGCTTACGACGACGAGGGTTCCAGTTGATCCGATCAATGGAACAGCCTACTCGTGAAATTAACGTGCAAGTGGCTGAGCACTCCACAGATACGTGTACCCTTAACGTAGTTCTCGGGGATATTCAGCGTGACACAGTGTGACCCTTTTGAATTACAGGCACAACAGAAACAAGAAGAAAGAGTGAGAGAAAGTTGTGGTGAAAGAGTACAGCTTTAGGTGTTTTCACTCAATAAACACTCACAACGCCCGGTCTGGGAATCGAAACAGCAATCCTATGACCGCGAGTCCGCTGCCCTAACCACTAGGCCATTGCGTCTCCACAACATTAACAGTAACTAATATTTAAAAATAAAACAACCTTACCTCAAATGGTTGTATTGGTCCAACATTATCGGGGTCTATAAAATAATAACCTGTTTCACTGCTGTTATCTTTATTCAATACAGCTTGGCAGTCAGCTGGTGTTGCTGTATATTGAAACCGTTAATAAGAGAATGGAAAATGACCACAATTATTAAATGAACTAGAGCATTACTCGTATGACGAGTAATTTTGGAAGAATACTTTTGTCACTATGGGTTATACCAGAAAATATGATGTACATGCAATAATAATAATTTAACTTTTATCAAATTTTTGTTGCTCATACAAAATTATTAAATGAATATTAATTTTTAAAAGAAATATATTTAATACATTTAAATTAAACAAAACAATACTGGAAAGGCAAAAGAGTAAAATAGAACGGGATTACTCTCTGTATGTATGAGTAGTGGAGCCACATGATCTAGTGGCTAGAGCAGCGGACTCACGGTCGAGGGATCGAGGGTTCGAATCTCAGGCCGGGCTATGTGTGTGTTTATGAGCGAAACACCTAAGCTCAACGTGGCTCCAGCAGAAGGTAATGGTGAACCTCTGCTGACTCTTTCACCACAACTTTCTCTCACTCTTTCCTCCTGCATCTAGCAGCTCATCTGCGACGGAGCGGCGTCCCGTCCAGGTGGAAAACTTATACGCCAATGAAACCGGGAAACCGGCCCTTATGAGCCAGGCATGGCTCGAGAAGAAAGAAACAACAACATGTATGAATGAGTCCTGGTAGTAAACAGAAGTAAGTGCAGTGGAAGCAAGTGATAAAAATAAGACTACTGACTAATAACAATAATAATAATAATAATAATAATAATAATAATAATCCTTTCTACTATAGGTACAAGGCCTGAAATTTTGGAGGAGG
>NC_068983.1:43677250-43678542 GCF_001194135.2 Octopus bimaculoides | reverse complement strand
CTCACAAGGCCCAAAATTTTGGGGAGGGGGCCAGTCGATTAGATCGACCCCATTACACAATCAGTACTTAATTTATCGACCCCGAAAGGATGAAAGGCAAAGTCGACCTCAGCGGAATTTGAACTTAGAACGTAACGACGGGCGAAATGATATTAAATATGAGTCTTTCGTTCAACATATGTAAACAACCCTTATTCAGGGACCTTTTGAGTGGGATGGGCTACTCGACATGAAGAAAATTCTAACTGGGCCCCACCTGCAAGGTCATTCGCTGTTTATCTTGATATAATATTACCTGTCGTACACATATGGTTGTGATGCATGTGCCTGGTGTACCATTGTCAGACGGGTAGTCATGATGGGTACACCGGGCTTCTTATATTTTACCTCAGTGTCACTTTGATGGTATTCACTGCTCTCTCACTCAATAATAATAATAATAATAATAATAATAATGATAATAATAATAAATTCCTATCATAGTAGGCGGCTTAGGTATAATAAAAAAATATTCAGACAAATACATAACAAAAACACCAGGACTTACAAATATATATAACATACAGAAAATAGCACTACTAGGCATCGCATACATCCTACGCAAAACACTTTCAATACAGTAACCATAAGAGCATCACAGCAAACCACTGCACATACCCAAGGCACACAGAGCTGCGCTCGGTAGTGAAGTGAAAGCACGTTATAAAAATAAAACTACTGAATAATAATAATAATAATAATAATAATAATCCCAATGTTAGGAATTTTTCTTTTCCAACAGTTTAATCTGCTGCGCGTATATGAAATAGTAATGGTCATATATACTTACATGTACAATTAATGCCATTGCCATTTAGTCCTGGGAGGCAGGTACAGTTGTAAGATCCTTCCAGATTGGTGCAGTTAGCCTTCTCATGACAATCATGGACTTCTTCACATTCATTAATGTCTGAAATGAAAAAAAAAAAAAAAAAAAACAGTGACAATAAATTATTATAAAAATGTAAACCCCGGTCCCAAACTTAGAATTACGAATATTATATAGGTACAGGGGTGGCTATGTGGTAAGTAGCCACGCACAGGAGTGGATGTGTGGCAAAAGTAGCCAGGCGCAGGAGTGACTCTGGTAAGTAGACAGGCACAGATGTGACTATGTGACTATGTAGTTAGTAGCTAGGCGCAAGCGTGTTTGTGTAGTAAGTAGCTTGCTTACTAATGGTCAGGGTCTAAATTCAACTAAATGGAAGGGATTTCGAGTCATAAAATTAAAAATTAAATTAATTTACTATATT
>NC_068983.1:43673780-43676696 GCF_001194135.2 Octopus bimaculoides | reverse complement strand
GTGTGTGTGTGTGTGTGTGTCTCTGTTTGTCTCTCACAATCACTTGACAACCGATGTTCGGCGAAAGAGACTGTGTGTGTGTGTGTACATGTGTGTGTGTGTGTGTATGTATGTATGTTTGTGTGTCTCTGTTTGTCTCTCACAATCACTTGACAACCGATGTTCGGCGAAAGAGACTGATAGAATAAGTACTAGGCTAACAAAGAATAAGTCCTGGGGTCTATTTGTTCGTAAAAAAAGCGATGCTCCAGCATGGCCGTAGTCAAATGACTGAAACAAATAAAAGAAAAGAATATATATAAATATATATATATACACACACACACATACGAGTACGCTTTATTCTTTGGTAATACTTTTCTGTGTATATACATCAATATAAATGCTTACCCAAATAGAATTGCATTTCATGAAGCTATAGGACTATACACAAGCACTGCACTATAAGTGCATTGCATCTTATAGCAGAAACTACTAAACTAATGAAATACATAACAATTGTTTATTCCTTTGTGATCCCAATTGATTATATATACATATAAAGTAACATTGATCGTAGAACAAACATCAAATTCGAATCAACGACTCTATGTATAACGCCATATCTCCAAACATTTGCTCATATATAAATATTATCATATATCTTAAACATATAAAATATACATATACAAAAAACACAGAAGGTAAAAATATATATGCGAATAAAAATACAAATATATAGAATGGCTTATCGAAGTGGTAAATACAATCGATTAAAAATTCTAAAGCTGCTAAAAAATCTCAATAAACTAAAATAAAACAAGATATCAACCGACTAAAAACTTTTTTTTACTCTCCTCACACAAAAGAGTACTTCCAAAAAGTTCAATTCGTAATACCATGATAGGTTAGAGTCCAAGAGCAAAAAGAGTTCCACAAAATCAAGTCAAACACACCTATGGCCATTTCGGGAGTTCATTACCATGGTTCGATTACAGTTAAAGTGCATCTATAATATACTACTACTACTACTGCTGCTGCTGCTGCTGCTACTGGTTTCAAAATTTGGCACAAGGCCAGAAATTTGTGGGGAGGTGGTAAGCCGAATACATTGATTTCAGTGCTCAACTTATTTTATCGACCCCGAAAGGATGAAAGGTAAAGTCGACCTCGGCGGAATTTGAATTCAGAACGTAAAGACCGACGAAATGCCGTCAAGCATTTTGTCCGGTGTGCTAACGATTCTCCCAGCTCGTCGCCTTATTAATAATAATAATAATAATAATAATAATAATAATAATAATAATAATAATAATAATAATAATAATAATTGTAATAAATGTATCTGTCAAGACCTACCAAAAACTGAGCTAGTATAAAGATCTTGAAATAGAAATTGGCGAAATGTGGAACCTCAAGACTAAAACAATACCTGTTGTCATAGGTGCGCTAGGAATGATAGCAAAAGGGGCTGATTCCTACCTAGCTCAGATACCAGGAAACCCCAAAATGGCAGAAATAGTGCTCATGGGAACTGCCCATATCCTACGCAAAATACTGTCATGATGAGTATATTGGGTTTTGTGTATTTGTACCCCAGTGTCACTTAGATGGCATGCATTGCTCTCTTACACAACAATAATAATAATAATAATAATAATAATAATAATAATAATAATAATAATAATAATAATAATAATAATAATAATAACAGTAATCCTTTCTATTAAAGTAAACAAGTGTCACCCTAGTCTGCTGGCTGTGGACATCTGACACTTTCCATCATACCCAGCAAAATAAGCTATGAGTTTTCGGCTCTCATGGCTTCTGATCTTAACTGATTGGAAGTGTTATCATGTACATTGTTTTGTCTTAGTATAAAAGATGGGCTACAGCAAATATTCTACTCAAAACCACAGATTTGCTTGTCAGTTGTTTGACCTTAACCATTTGAGCATGTCCCTTAGTGGCCGACGATATGAGCATTTCTGATCACGAGCAGAAGTAGGTGAGGATCATCATAGTCATGTGTTAAGAGGAATACTTTGGAGTTTGGATGATTCACCTCTGGAAACATGGGTGCTTTGTCCGACGTTTTAAAACAACCCTTATTCAGAGACCTTTTGAATGGGATGGGCTACTCGACCTGAAGAAAATTCTAACTGGGCCCCACCTGCGAGGTCATTCGCTTTAATCATGAGTTCACCATGATAGGTATACTGGGCTTCGTATATTTTACCCCAGTGTCACTTTGATGGTATGCACTGCTCTCTCACTCAATAATAATAATAATAATAATAATAATAATATTAACAGCAACCCTTTCTATTAAAGGCACAAGCGGTTGAAATTTTAGGAGAAAGCATCACAGGCATAGTCGACCTTGGCGGAATTCGAACTCAGAACGTAACGACGGACGAAATGCAACGAAGCATTTTGTCAGGCGCGCTAACAGTTCTACCAGCTAGTCGTCGAAATGATGATGATGATGATGATGATGATGATGATGATGATGATGATGATGATGATGATGATGATGATGATGATGATGATCTTTTCTACTCTAGGCACAAGACCCGAAATTTTTGGGGAGGAGTTCAGTCGATTAGATCGATCCCAGTACGCAACTGGTACTTAATTTATCGACCCCGAAAGGATGAAAGGTAGAATTTGAATTCAGGATGTAAGTCGTACGAAATACCGCTAAGCGTTTTGTCCGGCTTGCTAACGATTCAGCCAATAATAAACTAAATTGAATATCTGATATGCTTACCGAAACAAAGTGTTCCATTTTCTCTGAAACCAGGTTGGCATTGGCATTGCTGAATATTCATATTGCAAAAACTGTTATTCGTACAACTTCTATCATCAATACATGTTTCTGTGGAATAAAATGGAAAAAATATTTAGTGGAAAATACTTCAGAACGGCAATAAA
>NC_068983.1:43666952-43672299 GCF_001194135.2 Octopus bimaculoides | reverse complement strand
ATATATATATATATATATATAACGAAATCCCGTCAAGCATTTTGTTTGACGTGTCAACCACCAACATAGGAACAACAACGTCTTCGGCCATGAACCAATGTTAATCTTCAGTTTCGGTGATGAAGATTCAGGTGTTCAATGAACTGAATTAGCATTTAAGTGGCTGCCTTCATAGCTTGTTCCACTGTTAACCCTCTGCTCTGAAGATCTTTTGTTATTGTTCACCACCACGTTTCCTTTGGTTGGCCACGTCTTCTTACCTTGTGGAACCAGTTAAAAGAAGACAATGCTCTCAAGGACGCTTTCAGTGTTAGAAGTTGGAATGGTCTTACTGTTGCCTCAAGTTCCACAAGGAACAGCGAGAACCGAACGAATTAATGATTATTCTACCGACATGAGTAATGCTCAAGCAGAATCAGCGCAACACAATGTGTGACAAGGCCGTAACTTTGATTTACGGGTTCAATTAACCTGGTGGGCTTACAAAGAGTTTCCGTTGTCCAGTATCACACATAAGGGTTGCATCGATCTTAGCCTACAAAAAATTATGTTTGTCTAGGATGTCACACGGTGGGATCAAACCCGGGATCTCGTGAGGGCAAAGTAAACGTCTTAACCATTCGTCCGGAAAAGCTACCATAATAATATAACAGATAAAACTGTCAGAATTGTTAGCACAACAGAGAAATTGCTTAGCGATATTTCATTTGTCTTTATGTTCCGAGTTCAAATCCCGGCAAGGTCGACTTTGCTTTTTCATCCCTTCGGGGTCGGTCGATGAAATAAGTACCAGTTACCGGGGTTGATGTAATCACCACCCTCCCTCGAAATTTCTAGCTTTGTGTCAAGATGTGAAACTAATATTAATCCTTACTACTACAGGCACAAGGTGTGAAATTTATGGGAAGGTGTTAAGTTGATTACATCGACGCCAGTACGCAACTGGTACTTAATTTATCGACTCTGAAAGGATTAAAACGAAAATTCAACCTCGGCGGAATTTGAACTCAGTATATAGTGACAGGCGAAATATTGCGAAGCGTTTCTCCCGGCATACTAACGATTCCGCCATCTCGCTGCCGTATGTAAAACTGATATTTATACAGTATATATTGTTTGAAATATTGGTACACGGCCAGCAGTGTTAAAGGGGAGGGTTTAATCGTGTTCAACCGGAACTTTACTTTATCGATCCCGGAAGAATAAAAGGCAAAGTGAACCCCAGCAGTATTTGAACTCAGCAATTAAGAAGCATTTTTTTCCGATGTGCCAACGCGCCAAATACACAACAGACACAATACAATGAAGGTTGATAAATTGTATAAAGAGAAAGAAGGCAACTTACTATTGCAGATGAAACCATTGCCCCTGTAACCTTCGTTACAAGAACAGTTGTAGGAACTAGGGATGTTTATACATTTAGCATTGACGTCACACAAATTCGTGGCCTCCGATAGACATTCATTAATATCTTATGGAAAGAAAAATACAACGATTGTTGACAATTATGTTATATATCATTTATTATATATAGAACCATATACACCTATAATCACACACATACATATATATAGACAAAGACCAGCGTATACCTATTCATATAGGACCATAAAAATAATACATGTATGTAGCTACTCGTGTGTAGAATTGCACATTAATATAAGCCTGGGAACACAGATTTCAATAACTGTGTGTATGTATGAATGCATGTACATATATGTAGCATGTATGCGTGTATGTATGCATGTATACTTGTGTACCTGTATGCAAGTATGCACATATGGAAGTGTGTATGTATATTTAGTTATCCAATGAGAGACTCAACTGCATCCAGTTATGAAGCTCCAATACAGGGGTTCAGGTGTTGAGGGGAGTGTGGAGTCACCCCTTAATTGCCATTACTCTCAGGTCAGTTCTGACATGGAACGGTAGTACCATTCGGGATTCCATCTAAAGGTAAAATGGAATTCCTAAAGGTAGAGGAGGCGCCAGTTAGTTTTTGACAAAGCCGTGGGAAAGGCATCTATTTTAGTAAATAGATACTCTGTCGTAAAACTTCTTGTCAAAATAGTACCGCGCTTGTCACTGGAACCTAATATGGCGACTTAGAAATTGGCAAAAGAGTTGTAAAAGCTTTTGTCACTTAAATCCAAAACCATTTTGACAGAGCCAGACCTTACAGACTAGCCTACAGAATAGGCATTACAGACCTTACAGAATAGGTCTATCTCTATGACTTCACACATCAGCAAAGTCATGGAACGGATAGTCAGAGGAAAACTAATCGCATTCCTTGAAGAAAATAACTTGCTGAGTGATACCCAGCATGGCTTTCGACCAGGTAGGAGCTGCTTGACCCAGCTCTTACAACATTATGACTGGGTGTTGAGGCAGTTACTCAACAACTCAAATGTGGACGTAATATACCTTGATTTTGCAAAAGCTTTTGGCAAAGTGGATCATGGTATGATATGCCACAATCTGCGTGATCTTGGCATAGCTGGAAAGCTTGGAGAGTGGTTACATGACTTTCTGAAAGATAGAAGTCAGGCAGTAGTGGCTAAAGGAGGCACCTCTATGAAAACACAAATAGTAAGCGGTGTTCTACAGGGCACTGTCTTGGGACCACTGCTTTTTATAGTGGCCCTCTCAGATATGCCCTCAAGTGCCCGGATAGCTACCCTTGCAAGCTACGCAGACGATACGAAAGTCTCACAGAAAATACAGAACCCCAGCGATGTTGCACATCTGCAGCAGAAGTTGGACTCAATTTACAGATGGGCTGAGGATAATAATATGCAGTTTAATGCTGAAAAATTCCAAACCCTGCGCTACCAGCGTTCAAAACTGAATATAAAACTTACAGAGTACACTGGTCCACAGGGAATTTCAATCCCAGAGCCTAAATCAGTGAAGGACCTGGGTATAGTCATGAGTGATGATACCTCTTTCCAAGTGCACATTGCCAGGATGGCAACAAAATGCAGACGACTGGCTGGATGGATCCTGAGAACATTCAGAACCAGAGATAAGGAAATCATGATGGTCCTCTGGAAGACATTTATTCTCAGCCGCCTGGATTTACTGCTCACAGCTATGGTCACCCACCAGTGTGAAATTAACAGTGGAACTTGAAGCAATCCAGAGAAAATTCACAAAGAAGATCGTCTCTTTGCAACTACTCAGCTACTGGGAAAGGCTGAAACAGCTAAGACTCTACTCCCTGGAGAGAAGGCGGGAGAGGTATGCGGTAATATACATCTGGAAGGAATTGTACCAAATTTTGGCATTGAAAGCTACACCAATGCCAGAACGGGACGATACTGCATAGTACCAAAGTTCCCAGCAACGCCATCGCGCTGCAGGACCAGTTACTGCAACAGCCTGGGTTTCAGGGGCCCTCAGCTTTTTAATATTCTTCCAAAGAGCCTGAGGAACCTGCACAAAGTAGATGTAGGCATTTAAAAATCAAAACTGGACCTCTTCCTGTCGAGAGTCCCAGATGAACCTACATCACGGCAAGAGGTACAAATGATGGTAGCTACATCAAACTCCATTCTTCACCAAGTACCACATATTGGAGGAGGCTCTCAGTAATAACAGTGTAGCAAAACGGTGGTGCATCAGCATGGCCGCAGCTCTGAGCTGAAACTACAGCCCCCCCCCCAAAATACTATACTTATTTCTGGTGCCTAAACTTAAGTACCATATTCACCTGAATCTCTCTCTCTCTCTCTCTCTCTCTCTCTCTCTCTCTGTATATATATATATATATATATATATATATACACGCGCGCACACGCACACATATTCACATATATATGTATATACTGGCAGATCGAATGGATGATTGAATTTAACTTACCATCACACAACGTTACACCATCTCCCTTGTAGCCTTGTATACACTCACAAAATTTTGCCTCACTACAAAAGCCCAATTCTTTATGACATGTGCTGTTTTCCAAACACGAAACTTTTTCATTTTCTGAAAAGTAACAAAAAATTTTGAAATTAAACCAGTCGACAATGTTGTTATCGTCTATCGTTCGTTAATCCCAGAACCTTGGAGAGGCTGAGTGCTTAATCTGTTAGACTAGGGAAAAAGTTCTACAGAGCAGAACTTTGATCAGAGACACTCAAATAATGACATCACACTCCGGATTATGTTAGCCAACATATTTATTTTATGTCAGTATAGTGTAATTTAAGTGACATTTGGCTGCTATTTCATACTGATTAAGTGCTCACGTAAAAACACTTTTACTTGCTCTTCCGTTTAAGAAGTGAAATTTGCAGGTGTCGTTATTTACCTTAATTTATTTTAGCAAAACCATCAAATAGTGTTCTGCTGTCATAGATCATTATTTCCAATATATTCATGGTTTTAACAATAACGTATATATTCTTTCTCAATACGTTCAAGAGTATTCGAACGGGAATATGCTGATAGCAGTTATTAGTTTGGCAGACACCAGCAAACAGCAACAAATAATTTGGTTGCAGATTTCTGTAAAACAGGGCCTGTTCCTGCGTTAGAATCATTGATCTGTTGGGCGTTAGCTTTGATTGAGGAGACACATAAGGTCGAAACACCAAGGTGTCTCCAACTTCTTTCATTAATGAGTCCCGAATTATTAGCTAACTGAATCTGGAAGTGTGTGGGTAATTTAATACTAAAACCCACCGATTTTCAACCGAATATCAATATTGATTAGAATCCAACAAACATATTTCACATTATCTGAATATATCAACAAAATATTACCGAAATTTTATTGTTCTTTATCAATTTTCTTTAATATTTTCACTAAATATCTTAAATATTTCTTATCCAAGAAGTGGTAATTCAGTACCCTTAATACTCAAATTGATTTCAGGTATTTATAGACCCCTTGGATAACCACCCAAGTCCCCGAAAGTCAATATTAATTGTGGAGGGTCATAAACCGATATCTTATTTGATGTCTGCATTGAAGTAGTTACTTTCAACAGCTACGTTAAAGAAATTTTTATTAAATACACGGCCAAAAATGTAATTAAATTTATTATGAAAATATAATTAGAAATGTTAAAGTTAGAAATGACAGTTTAATAAGTGAATATGAAAAAAATGTATTCCATAAAAGTGTATTTAAACTTCAAACACCGAACGATCGTCATATTGTGTTTTCTATTGACGTATTTCACTGATATTTCAACGACATTCATTTTCTCTCCATTTTCTTAAATCTGAAACTGAATGCCAATACCCACTTGATCGTTTTCTCCACTTTCATAATCCACCTCCGTCTCTTTCCGCCCATCTCCGTCTCTTTCCGCCCATCTCCGTCTCTTTCCGCCCATC
>NC_068983.1:43661967-43666942 GCF_001194135.2 Octopus bimaculoides | reverse complement strand
TCTCTCTCTCTCTCTCTCTCTCTCTCTCTCTCTCTCTCTCTCTCTCTCTCTCGATCACTCTCCCGTACTTTTATAATTCCCCCAAAACATTACAGTAGACATAATAATATCTCCATTTCTTTAAGTCCCTTACACTCATTTAATCACTCGACCTGTCCCTTTCTTGCCTTACGCTAGGGTCGCTGATAAATGACCAGTTGGGAACTTAATTTGAAAGAGCAGCAACTGTGACACATCTTGTGATCGCTGATCAGGTCGTATGGGGTAAAAGAATTATTCAAAGGATTTCACATCAGACCTAGCATAATTCAAGTCAAGAGTCCCAGTGGCGGTTACTATAAAGATCATTACTTTCTCACTCGCAACATTCTCGAAGGCTGTGAAACCTACACTCTTAGGTGAACTGAGGTAATATACATTTAAAGACCTGTTAAATAACCAGCAGTGGATATGATCTTAACACCACTGAGTTGATAACAGAATTTATTCACTTGATCATTTCAAATCTACGAATTGTATTTTGGCTACTTACCAAATATACATCCAGTATGGTTTTCACCTTTGAATCCATCACCGCCAAGAGAGTCCTTAGGACATACGCACCTAAAGGAGCCATCAGGCAAATCTTCACACGTTGCACGAGGATGGCAAGTGTAATCGGCATGGAACGAGCATGTGAGCCCCGTTTCTGAAAAAGAAAGAAAGAATAAAATCACGTGCAGTCATTGGATCTAGGTATATAGAGAGAAGCAGAAAAAAACCCCTCCGAAATTTCATTCGTCTATTGGTGTGGCCATAGTAAAAAATAGACAGAGAGCAAGGATATTTTCATGAAGTTAAGTTTTTAATTGTTGCCTTTTCTCAGATACCGTTAAAGATTGTATCAGTGCAAACTGTGTTTGCTGTTGAGTCATTTATAAAGAATGGTGAACGTGTTGACTTTTTGAGTCATCCTGTAATAAATGCAATTTACAAGTCAGATTTTAATTACAGTCTGAATTAATGAGGGATTTTGTTTGATAAACATCCTTTAGTAATGATATGTTTATTGAATTTTTTTAATAAAATGTGTTGTTATCTGTCTTCGGAAGAATAGTTAAATGTATTCATTTCTTTCAGACCATCCATAAAGTCCTTGGATTGTGAAACAGAACATGAGTTGTTCTAATGTATGTGACATTTCTAAAACGTAAATCAATGCAAATAAAGGAGCTTGAACAGAGAATCGAAACCAAGTACAGTGCTTATCATTTACGCTCTACTCATTAGGTGAGATATACAGACTGGAAAATTAATTGGAAAAACATTGAAGTCTTGATATGTTTGGTGTAAAATTTGATAGTTTAAAACACTGAGATCGTATCTTTTTCAAGAGAATGAAAGATTAAACATATCGGATTAAATTCTTCACCATTCTCTTCTTAATCATCGGTATACTTTGGTAGTTGTTTCCAATTCCGCAATGGAAACAGAATGGAGATTATGTTTCTGCTCACAAAATTTCAAAGTAATTGTGTTTGAAAACTACATTAGACCTGCGTGGATGGAAGCAAAGTTGTTCTTGCCATAACTTGATCATAATTTTTCTGATGATCACATGCTGTTCAATGCTCAATTAGTATTTATTTTATCGATCCTAAAATGATAAAATGCTAAGAAGACCTCGGCACTATTTCAATTTGGAACGTAAAAAGTTGGAAACAATGAATAAGCAATTTGTTCGAAGTGATACTTTTCCATCGCACCAAACGCGTAACAGACACAATGCATTGGAGAATGATTCCATGATGACAACAGATTAGAATGGTTTAATAAAAGTTTAGAAAGAGAAAGAAGGAAACTTACTTTTGCAAGTGAAACCATCCCCCGTGTATTCGTGGTTACAAGAACAGTTGTAGGAACCAGGGATGTTTGTACATTTGGCATTGATGTCACACAGATTCATGGCGTCCGATGCACATTCATTAATATCTAATAGAAAGAAAAACACCACGATTATTGACAATTACGTTATATATTTTTATTATATATAGTACCATATACATATACTCTTACCTATATTCCCAAAGATACCTATGCATATAAAGACACACACACACAGGTGTATACATATTCATATAGAAGCATATAACTTGTATATGTATGTGTAGCCAGTCGTGTGTAGAATTACACATTCATGTGAGTACACAGATTTCAAGGTATGTATGTATGTATGTATGTATGTATGTATGTATGTATGTATGTATGTAAGTTGTCTCCTGTTTTTAAATATGTAAATTCCTGCTCTGAGGAACGAGCATTTTCCAACAAACGTTAAACGTAAAATGCTCCATCGTTGGAATGTGGATAGTAAAAACAATGTCACATTTTAAACTTGAGAAAAGTTTTGCATATTACTACTGTTCTACATACAGATTGTAATGTACTAGTTAATTAATCGAAGACAAAATGGGTAATGAGTGTATATGCCATATTCCGGGGGGTTTTGCCCCTTCATCAGCACCCATCTAACCCACTCCTGCCTCCGAACACATTGTTTATATATACTTCATAGTATCATATACTTTATAGGATAATTTGGTTGCATAACGAAATACCACGTACCTACAAGGCATTACTGTTTACATAGAAGCTCCAGGAATGCGTTTAATATGCAAATTGGTATATCCAATAGCATAACGCCGCTGTATACGGTGACTATATAAGCAATGTGTTCGGAGGCGAGAATTGGTTAGATGAGTGCTGATGAAGGAGCAGAACACCACGAAATATGGGATATGCATTCATTAACCATTTTCGTTTTCGATCTCATTGTTAGCTTACATTTGACATCCCGATACGAGAGATTGCAGCAAAGAATCACTATATAGGCATACACGATTGGGTGAATGAATGATTGAATCTACTTACCCACGCACTCTGTTACACCATCTCCCTTGTAACCCTTGTTGCAATTACAAAAGTATGTATCATCACAGAAGCCCAGTGCCTCATAACATCTGTCTGGGCCTTCTTCACAGGAATATTCCCAATTTGCTGAAAGGCAACAAAAATTATTCAAATATTACCGAATGATAATGTTGGTATCTTCTTTCTGTCGTTTAGTCTTGAGCCTTGGAGGACTGAATGATTAATCTGTTGGATAGGGAACACTTCTTAGTTGCTGTTGTTGTATGTAACCCCTTGATAGACACCGATCGAGCTGAACTTTGATAATTCACTCTCAAAGAAAGACCTCATACTCTGGATTACATTAGTCAACATATATATTTTAAGACAGCAAAATGTAGTATAATGGAGATTTGGCTGCTATTTTATGAGTATTAAGATAGGCCACGTTGAAACACTCTCACTTGCACCTCTGTTCACGAAACTTAATAATGGCAATGTTATTTTAATTAATTCTTTGTTATTTTCAAAATTAATTGGAAGAAAGGCAGCATATTTCAACGTCAGCTTGATATTGAGAAAGTTATTTTGATAAAGTCTTCATTATGATCAAATTAAATGAAAAAACGACAGAAACTTTCAACAAAAATATCGCAAGAAAACTGTTAATTAAATGATAGAGACGTTCTACTAGAAGTGCCTTTCGAAACTGGCTTTACATTTCATTCCTCAGTAAACTAATGTGTTTTTAAGACACTCTATGGGCACCGTAAAATATTGTCCAGGTTGGTCAAAGGATTGTGTGAAGGGATTCATTATTTTGCTTTTGTAAAATAGTAAGTCGTTTCAACAACCAATTTTTGCTTCTGACATCGTCTAATCTCACTTATTGAATCTGTCGGATATCAAACATTTACTGAAATTCCAACTTCTTTTAACATTTCATTTTCAAATTCCTCACTTTCTCTCTTGCATTCTGTATGTGACTCTGGCCGTCTGCTGTCTCTCTGTATCTGTCTTTGTCTTTCTCCCTGTTTCTCTCTTATTGTCTCGCAACATGAAACACTGAACGATCGCCATATTGTGTTTACTGCGAACGTGTTTCACTGAAACTTCAATGATATTCACTTTGTTCTCCCTTTCTCTAAATCTGAAATTGAATGCTTCAAATACCCACATGTTCATTTTTCTCCACTTTCATCATCTCCTCCTCGCTGTGTTTCTCCGACTTTCTCTCTCTCTCACTCTCTCTCTCTCTGTCTCTCTCACTCACTCTCTCTCTCTCACTCTCTCTCTCTCTCTCTCACTTTCTCTCTCTCACTCTCTCTCTCTCTCTCTCACTTTCTCTCTCTCTGCCGCTCGCTTACTCTTATAATTCCCAACAAATATTACAGTACAGATAATAATCTCCACTTCTTTAAGTCACTTACAATCATCTAATCAATCATTTTTCCATTACATTAGGATCGCTAACAAATGACCAGTTGCCAACATAATTTCAAATAGCAGCAACTGTCATACATCTTGTGATCGCTGATGAAGTCGTATGGGGTAAAAGAATTATTTAAAGGATATCAGATTAGACTTAACATAATTCAAGTGAAGGGAACCTGTGGCGGTTACTAAAAGGATCATTACTTTCTCGATCGTAACATTCTCTACGAATGTGAGACCTACACTACTAGATGAACTAAGGTAATGTACATTTAAATACCTGTTAAATCACGCAGGGAATAAGCAGTAGTGGATGTGATATTAAAACCACTGAACGGATAATAGAATTTATTCACTTGACCAAAATTTATCTACGAATTTTTCAGCTACTTACGAAATACACATCCGGTATAATTATCGCCTTTGAGACCATCGCCGGTAACAACTCCACGAGGGCACACACACTTAAATGAACCATCGGATAAAACTTTGCATGTTGCAAGAGGATCACAAGTGTCATTGGCTTCAACAGAACATGTGACCTCTGTTTCTACAAAAGAAAAAAAAAGAAATAGTGAAATTACAGACAGCCCTCGCATTTGGAAATACAAGGTGCATCAGAAAACGGTTTTAAATTTTACATGTCTATTGG
>NC_068983.1:43657520-43661867 GCF_001194135.2 Octopus bimaculoides | reverse complement strand
CTTCAAATAATTCTTTGTTCTTTCACACCAACTCGTTGTAAAATAGATAAAACTATTATTATGCAGTTAATTTTTTAATCGTTGCTTTTCTCAGATAGTGCTATAATTTGGACCGGCGTTGCAGTTGAGTGATTTACCAAGTATAGTGAATCTGAGGAGTTTTTGACTCATCCTGTAATAAACAGAATCTCCAAGTCTGATTGTATTTAGCGTCTCAACTTATCATGGATTTTTAAAATAAACATTAGTAAGTAATGAACGGTGATATGCCTCTGTTTCGCAAATTCATTTTATCAATCGAGATTTTATCAGTCATTTGACGAATTGTCTCGCAACATGAAACATTGAACGATCGTCATATTGTGTTTGCTACGGGCGTGTTTCACTGAAACCTCAACGATATTTATTTTCTGTCCGTTTTCTTAAATCTGAGACTGAGTGCTTCAAGCACCATCGCCGTGTTTCTCCGTCTCTCTCTTTCTCTGTCTCCCCGTCTCTCACTTTCTCTCTCTGCCGCTCGCTTACTCTTATAATTCCCAACAAACATTACAGCACAGAAAATTATCTCCTCTTTAAGTGCCCTCTACACATCTAATGAATAAATCCTTCACTTTTTTTTGTCCTTACTTTCTCTCCCTTTTCTAAATCTGAAATTGAATGCTTCAAGTACCCATATGTTCATTTTTTTTCCACTTTTTCGCTGTGTTTCTACGTCTCTCTCGCTCTAGCCCTCATCTCACTTTCTCTCTCTCTCTCTCGCATGCTTACTCTTATAAGTCGCAACATATATTACAGATAATAATCTCCACTTCTTTAAGTCTCTTTCAATAAGCTAAGCAATGGACCCTTCCCTCTTTAAAATAACAATCAGTACGTATTTATTTATGTAGATATGTTAGCATTAACTATGGTAATGCTAGCTCAACCATGTGGTCTTCATGTAAATGGTACTAACAAATTCAGTATTCTTCAAATAATTCATTGTTCTTTCACATCTACTCGTAGTAAAATAGATAACAAAAATATTTTCATGCAGTTGATTTTTTAATCGTTTACTTTTCTTAGCGCTATAATTTGTACCCGCGTTTGCGGTTGAAACGTTTATCAAGAATGCAGAAGCTGAAGAGTTTTTTTACTCATCTTGTAATAAACATAATCTACAAGTCTGATTGTAATTCTAGTCTGAACTTATCATTGATTTTGTTTTATAAACTCTAGTACGTAATGAATTGTGATATGTCATTGTTTCGTAAATTCATTTTATAAATCGTGATGTTATCAGTCATTTCAAGAATAGTTAAATGTTTTGATTTCTTTCATACCTCCCACAAAGTCCCTGGTTTGTGAAACAGAACATGAGTTGTTTAAATATTCGTACCAATTCTAAAACGTAAATCAATGGAAATGAGAAATCTTCAATGGAGAATTGAAACCAGGTACAATGCTTATCGTTTGCGCTCTATTCATATGGTGAGAGATACTGGTTGGATTGGTAGAAAACACTGAATTCGTGGAATGTTTGGTGAAGAATGTGATAGTTTACAATACTGAAGTCGGATCTTTTACTAGAGAATGAAAGGTTAGACGTTTCGGATTAAATCTTTCGTCATTATCTTCTGAATTGTTAGTATACTTTGGCAGTATTTTTCAATTCCGCACTGGTGGCAGAGTGGAGATTATTTGTCTCTTTGAAATATTTTAAAGTAAGAAAGAAATGTCTTTGATACAGGTATTAAAACTGTATTAACGGAAGCAAAGTTGATCTCGTCAGAATTTGAAATCAGAATGTAAAGAAATTTTTTCTACTCTCTAACGATTATGCAAATCTACCATTTGATACAAGTATGGAATAGCATCTTCCATTTTTGACACAACGCCAACAATTTAAAAAGAGAGTGTTCGTCGATAACATGGATCCCAGTGCTCAACTGGTACTTATTTTATCGACCTCGATAAAGTCGAAATTTGAATTCAGAACCGGATGAAATTTCTGTAAGCATTTTGTCGGACGTGCTTTGTCCGATTCTGCCAGCTTGCCGCGTTCAAGTAAAGAATAATGAGAATATTTTTGCACACCTTCAAGCTGGTTTATTTGTTGGAGTATAATTTACTAAATCCAATGGATTAGGGCCACCCACATTTGTTGTAGTTTAGCTTGAGACTAGATCTAATCCAGCAGACCTGTAATCAAAGATATTTGTATCGTGTACTTAGGAAAGATCTCAGATCGTTGGCAGGACATCAGATTCAGAATAAAGTATAACAAAACCACAATTTCTAAAACTTGATGTTGAAACAGTGGCCTGGTGTATAATCTGATAGTTTACAGCACAGGGATTGGAGTTTTTTCTCTAACAGAATGAGGGATGAGTATTTGGTATGAAATGCTGAAATTTACTTTCCCAAGCTAATCTTGGAATCTTGACAACATTTGATCGAGAAATAGATATTTTGTGTTCGGCGGCATTTGAACACAGAACGTAATAAGCCGGAACAAATACCGTATATAATTTTTTCCGACTTTCTAGCCATTCTGTAAGTCCAATAATGTTGCAAGTAAAGAATGACGGATTCTAGTTAAGGCACAGACCAAGCAATTTTAAATGGAGAGTGTTAGTACTGTATAGGTATTGCATGAAGAATATCTGTTTAAGTTGGGGGGCTAATGTAATTGATGTACCGATCCTTCTAACAAATAATTTAATAATGACAGTGACTTCCAATAAATAATTGACACTTAAAGGTCCACATAAAATTTTGTTATTAAAAGTATTTTAACAATTCTTGAAATAAAATTCCTAATACTATTTAATTATCAAAAATATAATGGGGTTTTTAAAGATATGGAATGTGTATGGGGATCCAACAGAATAAAATAGGGATCAACGGACTACATAGGCAAAAAATGGCTGAGACCCACTGGCTGAAAATCGCAGTTGTGAATGAAAGGACAGATATGGACCTAAATGATAAATCGTGTCAAGGAAATGGGAAAACTCTGAAATCCAAATTATTAATTTAGGCTTAAACGTCGGTTGTAATTACCGAAACAGAAGTTCAAACTCCTTTCTCTTCTATATGCTTCCATTGAATTTTCAATCTATACGGATTTTGGGGTTGTCTCCCTTGCATTTTTTCGCAAGTTTTATCACGAACGTTAATGATCTTTTCCATTACGAGTGAAAAGTTAATTGAATAAACAAATTTTGTCTCATTTTATAGTGTAGTTGAGTTTTCTTTAAATTGTATTTTATTTAAGTGTGTGCTTAACCTATCATCCAATGTAACCTCAAACACAATTAACATTTGTGTCTATTAAAAGGGGAAAATATGTCACATGCAGACTCAGAAATAGAAAACAGAAATGAATATAGACTGTTTACCTTCTGCTGCATTGCCATAATGCAGCATAATGACCAGGAGAAGAAAGGGTACAGCCATTGCTTTAAACATTTGGCAGATTCAGCTAAAAGGACAAAAAGAAAACAACTATTTTTAGTTAAGAATTTGTTATGGAATATTAGAATGATAATTTCTGAAAAAGAGCAACCTCATAAATTCTTTGTCGGGCGAAAATGACCATTAAATCGCACCGCACTACACAACTTAAAATGTATTTATTTCATCAAGCCAGCTAACATGAAATACAAAGTTCGATTCTGCCGGGATTTGAACTCAGAACTTAAAAATACTGAAGACATATGCCCGACTCCCTACCGATTCTGACAATCCTCCATAAGCAGTCTGGCTGTAACTTCGAAGTCACTGTCAATACAATTTTTGTTAAACAAAAATAAATTTGCACTCTACCTAATGAATTGAGTAATCTTTCAGTTACGTGCAAAAGTTGGTTTTATAACATAAGAACAAATATTAATATGTCTGTATGTGTATGCATACACACATGCACACCAAAACAAACACATACACACACAACACCCATATATGTACATATATATACACACACGCATATACATATATACACGCATATATATAATGCGTCTGTCTGTCTTACTTGCTCTCTCTCTCTCTCTCTCTCTCTCTCTCTCTCTCTTGCTTCCCCCCTCCATATATACATATACACATACATAAATATAAATATTGATATTTATATTCATATATATTTATATATATTCATATATATTTATATATATATATTTATATCCATCTTCCTTTATTCTAAGGCTGTGACCATGCTGTAGCACCGAATGCATGTATACATACATAAACACACACATGCATACATACATACATACATACATATATACATACATACATACATACATACATATCTTACAAATTAATAAACGTAATATATATATGTGTATATATATATATATATATATA
>NC_068983.1:43653315-43657510 GCF_001194135.2 Octopus bimaculoides | reverse complement strand
TTCCTTTTGCAAGATTCCTGATGTGAAATGGTGTGTTGAAACAGATATTGTATTTCGGGATGGTCACTTTTTCTTTTGCCAAATAAACACACGCACTATATATATTTTTCTTCACTCGTTTATTACTGTGCTTATTTTATTGTTCTAACTCATGTCCATTGTCTGGAAATTTTTCGTCACACATCTGTAACCTCTTCGGCGAGAAAGAAAGAGAGAGAAAGAAAGAGAGAGAGAATAAAGAAAAAGAGAGAGTGGATGGAGAGAAAGAGAGTCAGAAAGACAAACAGAAAGAAAGAGCGAGAGAAAAAGAATCTACTTCAACAGCGCTCAACACATAACTAACTACAAACAAATCAACGTTGACATGCCATAAAAAAAATTGTGTCGTTGGCCAGATGTAGCTCTCTTGTGGTTGCTCTTAGGTTTATGTGCCTTGCATTAAATACAATATTTACACAAATCAATGATCAATTTGCGGGTATTTAGTCCTTGTTTATTTTGAAATTGTATCCACAATTATTTATATTTGTAAAGCTATCACGCTTTGATTGAACTAGAAAAATACGTTCGATATTTATCGTTCAACAATACGATATCAGCTGCAATATAAGACAAATCTAGTAATATATGTTGTGAGCTGTGAGCATGGGAGACCGAACAATCATTCAATATCTCGCCCACAGTCAAAAGCAAATTCATAACTGGTACTTATTTTATCGACCGCGAAAGGGTGAAAGGCAATGTCGACCTCGGCGGAATCTGAACTCAGGACATAGGGACGGACGAAATGCTGCAATGCTGTCAGCTCGCTGTCTTAATAATGATGTCAAATTTTGGCACAAGACCGACGAGTTCGGAGGAGGGGGTAAGTCGATCACATCGACCCCAGGGATCAACTGGTTTTTTATCAACCCCAAAAGGATGAAAGGCAAAGTCAACCTAGGTGGAACTTGAACTGAGAACGTAAAGACGGACGAAATACCGCTATGCATTTTACCCAGCAAGCTAAAGATTCTGCCAGCTCGCCGCCTTGTTAATAACCTTGTCAGTCAGCTCACTGCTAACGTCGATTCAATATGGCTGCCTTTAATGAAATATCTATTATCTTTTATCTTTTACTTGTTTCAGTCATTAGACTGCGGCCATGCTGAGGCACCAGTATCGAATGAATCGACCCCAGTACTTATTTTTTGTAAAGCCTGGTACTTATTCTATCGACCTCTTTTTGCTGAACCGTCAAGCGGTGGAGGGACACACACACACAGACTCAAGGACACCCACAACACATACGACAGGCTTTTTTTGTTTCCATCTACTAAATCCACTCACAAGACTGGTCGGCCCGAGGCTATAGTATATTAATGCAGGGAATTATTTGGCAGGGAATTATTGAGTTTCGGCCTTAAATTACCCACACTCTTCCAGATTCACGATCCCCTGCTTGGCCACATAATCCCCAGAACTCAGTACTGACCACTTTGTTTCTCTTTCCCTTCTCTCTCTGTCTCTCTCTCTCTCTCTCTCTCTCTCTCTCTCTATCTATCTCTGTCTTCCAGTCTCTGTCTGTCTGTCTGTCTGTCTGTCTGTCTCTCTGCCTGTCTCTCTGTGTCCGCCTGTCTCTTTGTGTCTGCCTGTCTTTCTGTGTCTGCCTGTCCATCTCTCTCTCTCTGCTAGTCTGTCTCTCTCTGCCTGTCTATCTGTGTCCGCCTGTCTCTCTGTGTCCACATGTCTGTCTCTGTTTGCCTCTCTCTCTCCTTCTCTCTCTCGCTTTCAAGCAACCATTTATCTTACCATTGTTTTCATGCTCTTCAGAGTATTTAATCTCTTCATATTTCTCGATTTAATTTTTGTAGATTGGCGAAAATAAGGATCGAACAAGGCAAGATGCCATTATAGTGCTGGCCGCCTTCCAAGCCATGCTGCTCTCAATGAGATCATAAAGCATGGCTTAGACGCCACAGGTTTCCTTTCCCAGTTCGAGCCAGCGGCGCGAGACTGAGGGGAGGGTAAAAGGACTGACGGTACGATAATTTTACGCTTCCGTAATGGTAGCCCCCCCCCCATCCTCCTCATCTGGAGTGTCACATACTGTGACATCTCCAAAAGTAACTTAGTATGTTCAGCAAGCCTGGGCACCAGACCGTTAATCCGTTATTCGTTAATTAACAAAGTTAACATTTTCGTTAACGATTTAACTTTTAAGTTAACTTTGAAAATCATTACCGGACTAAATAACTTCCGTTGACTCAAGTCAATTTGAGTTGACTTCCGGATTTTATAGTTTTGCCACTTTTTAAAGGTGTTTTTAGGTGGTTTTAGAGCAAAAACTGATTTTTATCTCTATAATAAAAATTAAATGTTCACGGTTATTTTTTACTTTCTCATGATGTATGACGTCACTGTTGTGTTATACATTATTTTCTTATCTCTAAGGTGGCTAGTAGGCAGAAACGTTAGCATGCCGGGTGAAACGCTTAGCGGTATTTCGTCTGTTTTTACGTCCGCAGTTCAAATTCCGCCGAGGTCGACTTTGCCTTTCATCCTTTCGGGGTCGATAAATTAAGTACCAGTTGCGTACTGAGATCGATCTAATCGACTGGTCCCCTCCCCCAAAATTTCGGGTCTTGTGCCTAGAGTAGAAAAGATTATTCTCTTATCTTTTACTGGTTTCAGTCTGCGGCCATGCTGGAGCACTGCTTTTAAGAATTGTTAGTCGAGTGAATCGATCCCGTACTAATTCTTTTAAAATCCCGCTAAGTTACAGGGACATAAACACACCAACACCAGTTTTTCAAGCAGTAGTGGGTGAAAAGCACAGACACAAAGACAAACACACACACACACACACACACACACGTGTGGAGGCTTCTTTCAGTTTCCATCTACCAAATCCACTCACAAAGTTTTGGTTGGCCCATGGCAATAGTAAAAGACGCAGTGGGACTGAACCTGGAACCACGTGGCTGTGAAGCAAACTTCTTACCTTACAGTCATGCTCGCACCTAGTTTGTCTACATTCAAACAACTTCAGATAAGATACCTTTTGCCGATATTGTTTTTCTCCTTACGAAACCATTAGGACAGGTTTAACGTCAGAATCTAAGCTTGATTGTACCGACTGACATACACATTTTTGACCGTGTGGCTAATTTAGAAATCAATATTTCTGAACCAATCAATCATCTTCACCCTTCTCAGAGGTACACATTTCTTACTTTTCTGGTTTGACAATTGTTCTTTCTCTAGTTAATGAGAAGCAGATGGCTGAAGATATATTGTATCAGAGATTCTCAAATTTTCCAAGGATAAAGTAGTGTTGCGTTGCAAGTCTTTTGTAATACATAATGGAGAGCCTGTGTTTCAAAGAGACAAGACGAAGTGAAAAGATTCATTAACTAGAAACAAACAAGATTGCTTAACCAACAGAGTAGCAGCTGTTGACTGAAACATCGTTAATCAGATTGCCTTACACGAGGTCATACTTATTCCCATTTAAACGTGAATATTCTGCAAGAACAAACTATAATGCAGAGAGAAACTCTTAAATTGGCTTTTGGTGCAAAATGTACACTTGGTTGTATCACTGTATGTGTAATGTAGTCAATTACTGTGATTTAGCGTGACACGATTGAGAAATAGCAGTCAAAGAATGAATGTGTATGAATAATCTGCAATCATAGAGCTATCTTTTACTTGCTTCAGTCACTGGATTGCAGTCATACTGAGGGACCGCCACGAAGGATTTTGTCGAACAGATCGTAATTTTTTTCTCAAGTCTGTTACTTATTCTATCACCCTCTTTTGATGAACCGCTAAGTTACGAGGTCGTAAACAAACCAACACTGATTGTCAGGCAGTGGCGAGGTGACAAACACAGTCACACACATACACAAATCGCTCTCCCACACACATATATTTTGCCTAACAAATTCGCTCACAAGGCATTGGTCGGTTCAGTTCTATAGTAAAAAAAAACATTTTCTCAAGGTACGTGCTGTGGGACAGAAGCCAATACCATGTCACTTCCAACACCCATGCCGTACGTATGTATGTATGTATGTATGTATGTTATCAATCAGTTTCCTTTCTGTATTTCTTGTCCATAGAGAAAGAGCCGGACTCTAACATAGATTCAAGGCTCCTTCATTGGAACTTTTATCAACATCATCTAGGTATTTGTGCATGTGTGTGTGTG
>NC_068983.1:43638613-43649795 GCF_001194135.2 Octopus bimaculoides | reverse complement strand
GGGTTAGAGTTAGGGTTAGGGTTAGGATTAATTGTTTCAGAATCGTTTGTTTATGTAGTCGGCACTTAATGTATATCGGCTGAATGGACGTCAGTGATTGGTTGAAATTACAGAAATACGACAACTTTAACATGGAATAATTTATGGATTTCTTTTTTTTTAAAGAAGACTAAGAGAAAAAGATGTCTTATATGACACATTCTACCAGTGTTCCAAGTTTCAAAGTGTTTCGTTAATGAAAAATGTGGCCCCCGTTTTAAAAAAGATCCTACTCATCTACGGTACACTACATATTTTCTTTTAATATATTTTAATTAATGTATTATACAGTGCAGTACTGTACTGTATTTTTATTTATTAATTTTTAGGCGTGAAAATGCTTATTTTACCACAGAAATAATTAAAATTTTAAAAAATGTAAATACCTAACACTCGCAGAAACCCGCAATATACTGAGGAGTCTGCGATATAAATTTACATATATTTATTTCTTTATTGCCCCACAGGAAGCTAAACATAGATGGGACAAAGAAGGACAGACAAAAGGATTAAGTCAATTACATCGACCCCAGAGCGTAACTGGTACTTATTTAATCGATCCCGAAAGTATGAAAGGAAATGTCGACCTCGGTGGAATTTGAACTCAGAACGTAACGGCAGAAGAAATACTACTAAGCGTTTCGCCCAGCGTGCTAACGTTTCTGCCAGCTCGCTACTCTATGAAGTTACATATATTAGCCAGAAAAATCCACGATGTACTTGAGGGCCCGATAGGTGAACCGCGATATGGCGAGTGATTACTGTTTATTAGTTTCAAATTTTAACACAAAACCAGCAGTTTCGGGAGAGTGGGGCTAATCGACTATATCGACCCCAGATTCAACTTGTAACTATGTTAGCGACCCCGAAGGATGAAAGGCAAAATCGACCTAGGCAAAATTTGAACTCAGAACATAAAAATGGACGAAATACCGATAAGCATTTTACTTGGTGCTGTAATGATACTGTCAGCTCGTCACCTTCAAATAATATGATGTTTATTGAAACTATTTATAGGTCAGCGTTAACTTCTCGCCATCCACGATTAGTTTTAAATAAAGGCGCAAAAAAAGTGGAAACATTTTGATACTGCTTTATCACTCCATGCTCAGAAATCATACTTTTATCGCGCTCTTTGATTAGTATTTACATAGCAATTTATGTATGCATAGACATGTATATGTAAATGTATGTGTATAGACATGCGTGTGGGTGTGCTTGTATTTGATAGACATTTAATTTAAAAGCAAGCTGTTTCCACAAACTTTATATGACGATGGTTACATTGTTATACGTATTGGTGGTGGTGTTGTTGCTGTTTAGCTCTGAGTCAGCATGTTCGACCAGACCTATAATTAATAGCGCTACTGCCGTGAATAGTCTGTCTTCCTTGGTGTATCCCTCTCTAATCATGTACCCAAGATGCTATAAAGTGGAACTGAAACTGGAACCGTGTTGTTAGGAAGCAAACTTCTTACCACACAGCCACGCTTGCGCCTATAGCCACACCTGCACCTATAACCACGCATGCGCCTATAACTACGCCTGCGCCTATAACCACGCGTGCGCCTATAGCTACAACTGCGCCTATAGCCACACCTGCTCCTATGGCCTTACCTGTGCCTATAGTCACGTTGTGCCTATAGCCACACCTACGCCTATAACCACGTTGCACCTATGAGCCACAGAACTACATATGCAAATGTGTCTTTCCGTTTTTATGACGGGAACGTGTAAGTTAAGGCAGATTTTAACTGCTATTTCTAGCAAATCAAACGTCTATGAAGATTTCCAATTCACTCGCCACAAAAAGGAAAAAGACATAGTGCTAACTCTCGACCTAAAGTGCTCCAACCATGACCAACTCATCATTTTAGAGCTATATATGATTACTGCATCTAATGAATCTTGTCTCTATATACGACAGGTACGATTTGAGAAAGATTTGGATGCTATTTCTACCAGCTCAACCAGGTCCATACGAACTAAGAATACAATCATATTTATATCTTTACTGCCCACAGGGGGTGGGGGGTGGGGGCTAAACATAGAAAGGACAAGCAAAGATAGGCAAAGGGATTAAGTCAATTACATCGACCCCCAGTGCGTAACTGGTACTTGTTTAATCGACTCCGAAAGATGAAAGCCAGAGTCGACCTCGGCGGAATTTGAACTCAGAGCGTAACGGCAGACGAGCGTAACGTCTCTATTGGCGATATTGTTTTACTCAGTCTGCAGACTCCGTAAATGAAGGAGCGTGGTTTAATGGTTAGTGTGTTGGGCTCACGATCGCAAGGTCGTGATCTCGATTCCCGTTGACGCGCTATATCCTTGACCAAGACACTTTATTTCCCGTTGTTTCAGTCAACTCAGCAGGTAAAAACGAGTGCCTGAATTCCGAAGGGTCAGTCTTGTCACACCCTGTGTCTCGCTCAATCACCCTGAGAACTACAATAAGCGCACACGTGTCTGTGGAGTGCTCAGCCACTTGCATGTTAATTTTTCGAGCAGACTGTTCCGTTGATCGAATCAGTTGGAAACCTCGTCGTTGTAACCGACGGAGAGCCAGATAGACTCCATATATAGTCACATGTATTGGTTAGAACCAATAAGGGTATCTCAACACAGCCTCTCGATCTGCTAAGAATAACAGTCAAATCTAGTTTAAATTACACTTACTACGGGCATGTAGTTATGTAGTTTTAAATACACCAGGAAAAACCGAATGGTCACGGCAGGAATACCACTGACCATAGGTCTACTTGATAAAGGCATGTGTACATATTGTGGCTGCTCATTCAAGAAGTCTATCTGAGGTCAGTACACGAAAGAAAAAGACGGGTGTATCCCTCTCTAATCATGTACCCAAGATGCTATAAAGTGGAACTGAAACTGGAACCGTGTTATTAGGAAGCAAACTTCTTACCACACAGCCACGCCTGAGCTTATAGCCACGCCTGCGCCTATAGTCACGCCTGCGCCTATAGCCACGCCTGCGCCTATAACTGCGTCTGCGCCTATAACCACGCGTGTGCCTATAGCTACACCTGCGCCTATAGCCACACCTGCTCCTATAGCCTTACCTGTGCCTATAGTCACGTTGTGCCTATAGGCCAACCAGTCCAGTGCGTGCTAGATAGGCTCATCAGCAGGTCGGGCACTGGTGGTCAGCTGGCACTGAATGCAAGGAGTTGGCAGTGGGCTTGTGCAGTTCGTGTTTGTGCCTTGTAATCCTGTTCTCTTCGTAGGAGGTGACACCTCAATGGATGCAGCTTCGCCAGGCAAGGGTGGTCTTGTGTTATTCCTGCAGTCACTATTGCTAATAAAAGTAGTTGCACCCGTAGCATCCGTTACTGCGACACCATTCTATGATTCTCTTATTCTATTACTTGTTTCAGTCATTTGACTGCGGCCATGCTGGAGCATCACCTTTAGTTGAACGAATCAACCGCAGGACTTATTCTTTGTAGGCGTAGTACTTATTCTATCGATCTCTTAGGCCGAACCGTTAAGTTACGGGCACGTAGGCAAATTAGTATCAGTTGTCAAGCGATGGTGGAAGGAGGAACAAATACAAACAGAAAAATGTATCCATCCATCCATCCATACATCCATCCATCCATACATACATACATACTTACATACATACATACATACACATATTGTCTTATTGTCTGACTTATTTCAGTCATGTGAATGCGGCCATGCTGGAGCACCGCCTTTAGTAGAACAAATTGACCCCAGGATTTATTTTTTGTAAGCCTAGTACTTATTCTATGGTGTATAAATGGCCGAAATCACATGTCCCTGAACAGAACGACCCGCTGTAGGGTTTAAGGCAGGCAATTTTGAAGGATGGGGTGGGGTGGGGAGCTAATTACGTCGACCACCGTACTTGACAGGTACTTCATCTTTTTTATCGACCCTGGATGGATGAAAGGAAAATGATTTTGGTGGCATTTGAACTCAGAACGTAAAGAGCCGGAAGAGATGTCGCTACACAAACAATTCTGCCAGTTTGCTGCCTTAATAATAATTCTTTCTACAGTAGGTACCGGGCCTGAAATTTTGGGGGAGGAAACTAATCGATTCTATCGATCCCAGTGCTCAACTGGAATTTATTTTATCGACCTCGAAAAGATAAAAGGCAAAGATGACCTCGGCGAAATTTGAACTCAAAACGTAAAGAGCCAGAAGAAACGCCTGGAAGCATTTTGTCCAATGCGCAAGCAATTTTTTTTTCCTATTCTTGGCACAAGGCCCGAAATTTTTGGGGAGGGGTCGGCAGTCGATTAGATCGACCCCAATACACAACTGGTACTTAATTTATTGACCTCGAAAGGATGAAAGGCAAAGTCGACCTCGGCAGAATTTGAACTCAGAACATAAAGACAGACGAAATACCGCTAAGCATTTCGCCCAGCGTTCTAACGTTTCTATCAGCTCGCGCCTTAATGCGCTAGCTGTTCTGCCACATCACTGCTTTAAGAAATAATTATTCCTAACTTTGACACAGGAGCAGCAATTTCGAGGTCAGGGTTACGTTGACCCTACTCACTCAACTTTATCTTATCGACCCCGAATGGAAAAAGAGCAAAACCGAGATCGGTGGGATTTTTAACTCAGAACGTTAAGAGATGGAAGAAATGACGTGAAGCATTTTGTTCGGCGCGCAAACGATTCTAACAGCTCGTTACCTTACCACATTTATCGCCACAGTATTTTTTCGTAATCCTGTTCTTACAATCTCATCGCTCTAACTCTTCCCCATTACCATTCTTACTCATATCTCTATGCTGCCCACCACCACCACTACCATCACCAGCAGCTTCTCCTACATTGTGTTAGCCACGGTTACACGCTCAGAGAGATACGTTAAAATTGTCCGTCCTCCTACATTATAAGAATGTAACTAAATAAGGCCTTCCATTTTCTAATCTTATTTATTATCGCTGTTATCGTGAATAATTAATGATTTTACGGCGTGCACTGCAAACTGTAATGGAAGTCTCACTCTTTCAAATCATGATAATTTCCTTTAGTGGCACATACATTCACCGTTATCAAAATCAGAAAAGTTATAAAACTAACCTCACACTGCAACGTCGAATAAAGAAATAATGACACACTGAAGCACATGTGCAACCTACATACATACTTACATACATGCATGCATACATGCATACATACATACATACATACATACATACATACATACATACATGCATGCATGCATACATGCATACATATAGTCGGAAAACAAGGAGAGCAGTTGACATGACTTCTTAAAAGACAGACGCTAAGCTGTGGCAATCAATGAGCCCCTCTCCAAAGAGACAGTAATAGTAAATGGTGTGCCTCAGAGAACTGTGTTGGGGCCGCTGCTGTTTATAGTAGTAGCTCTTTCGGACATACTATCAGTTGCACAGATAGTCACACTTACTAGCTATGCCGGCAAGACAAAAGCAGTCAAGGGACCTTTCGATGCTAGTCTTCTACAGAAAGACATAGATGCTATATATAAATGGGCTGAAGAAAACAATATGCAATTTAATGCTGGAAAATTCCAAGCCCTTCGCTATCAACCAGCGGCAATCCCAAAGTCAAGTACAATGCGTGATCTGTGGATTGATTTGAGCAACCATTCTTCGTTTCATGTACATATTACCAAGATGGTGGAAATGTGCAGACGAATGGCCAAATGGATTCTGAGAACCTGGGAACTATACTGGTTCTATGGAGGATATTTGTCTTCAGCTGTCTGGACTACTGATTTCAACAGTGGTCATCGCAGATCGGTGGCTATCGGACGCTGACGAAGGGAAATAACCCTGAAACTCGGGTCCGTTCGTGCTACAGATCACGATGAGAGGGATAACTTCCCTTGGCAAAACAAACAGGACACAGAAGTGTGTCGATAAGCCAGCTGGAGGAGATGTCCTCCTGGGGCTAAAAGCAACAGTAACATCCACCCCTAGGGGTCAGCCACATTTAAGTGGCAATATACTTCACTTTATCGTGCAGTTTCTGTTAATACCTCATTTAGAGAATTAACATTGCTTATATATATATACATGTATATATATATATGCTATATATATATGCTATACTTTAACAGACCAAGAAGATGGAAGAAATTCATATAGTCCCTATTGTAGCTAAGAATAGACTACACTTCCAAGAATCGCATGAAGCCTAGTGGGATCATAGTGTTGTAAGTGATTGTAATTCATTTATTTCTTTATCAACTACTAAGTCTAAGACTAGAAGACTGTCTCTTTTGAATAAAGGACAAGAGTGAGTCGACAGCTCATGGCTAGGTATGGTCATAAATTATCATATGCATCCCTTTTCCTCGGGGAGGAAATAAGTCATTAGGAGTAGTCAGTTGGATATAAGTAACTGTCTATAAAAAGAGGCAGGGAAAGGGTAGACTTTAAATCATGACGTTACTTACCAGTTAAAGGGGCAAGATGCTACATACATACATACATACATACATACAAATTCTCAAAGTTTTCTTTTTAAAAGCTAATAAGTGTGCGCTCTACTAAAAAGTGCTGCGTAATCCTTCTCTTTAATGTTAAATTGTTTTTTATTATTAGTACATCCGAAAGTCGGTGAGCTAGCAGAATCGTTAGCACGCCGGGCAAAACGCTTAGCGGCATTTCGTCCGTTTTGAAGGCGTTCTGAGTTCAAATTCCGTCAAGGTCTACTTTGCCTTTCATCCTTTCGAGGTCGATGAAATAAATACCAGTTACGTACTTACTCCCTCGACTTACCCCCTCCCCCAAATTTCAGGCCTTGTGCCAATAGTAGAAAGGCTTATTAGTATATCTGCCGTTGTCGACGATGATCAATGACATAATAGGGGAGAAAACGAAGGGGGCATATTGTGTCCGGCTGCGGTCAATCTGTTCGAGGCATGCCTGGAAAGATTTGTCGCAGGCCGGGCACTGGTGGTTTAAGATGTAAGTGTATATATGCATGTATAAGGCTGTTCATCATTTTTCTTTCATTCTACAGAGAGATAGTTGAATTTGAAATGTTCGTATTTCTCTATAGATTTACGCATATTATATCATACCTTGATACTGTGTGAACTAAGATCCTCGTTGACCAGCCGACCGCTAATACTGACTAAAGTGTTAAACATACTATGTAAATTAGTGGCTCGAGTTCTCTATAGCTGCTAGGTTTGTTGAATATATAAACAGACTGGCTTCTTATTTCTCTTCGGTTGGTCAAATGATGGAGAAACCTTTGATGAGAGCTTAACTTTCGAAAACCAAATAAGGCTATCCAGTTTTTCAATCAACGCAGAAATAGTCAAGTTTGCCTATGACGTAGGTTTACATAAATAATATTTTCTCCTTCTAAGGCGTTAAGCTGCAGAAACGTTAGCACGCTGTGCGAAATGCTTAGCAGTAAATTCGTTTGCTTTACGTTCTGAGTTCAAATTACGCCGAGGTCGACTTTGCCTTTCATCCTTTCGGGGTCGATAAATTAAATACCAGTTGCGTACTGGGTCGATCTAATCGACTGGTCCCTCCCCGAAAATTTTGGGCATTGCGCCTAGAGTAGAAAAG
Source organism: Octopus bimaculoides (assembly GCF_001194135.2). Lineage (NCBI taxonomy): Eukaryota > Metazoa > Mollusca > Cephalopoda > Octopoda > Octopodidae > Octopus > Octopus bimaculoides. Next base: position 43,642,167 of record NC_068983.1, on the reverse strand, counting down.
AATATTTTAAAGGCTTAGCAGTATTTCCTGTTTTTATGTTCTGAGTTCAAATTCCGCCGAGGTCGACTTTGCCTTTCATCCTTTCGGGGTCGATAAATTAAATACCAGTTGCGTAGTCGGATTGATCTAATCGACTGGCACCCTCCCCCACAATTTCGAGCCTTGTGCCTTGAGTAGAAAAGAATATTTTCTCCTTCCACACTCAATACATTTTAAACTGCAACAATATTTACATTTGAAAAACATGTTGTTTCTGATTTTATATTTAAACAGTATTTTTATTTTTATTTATTTTTGAAATATTTATTCGGTTTGTGTTTTTATATTATTTGTATATTTGAATAAAACATACATCACACCACATACACACACTCACACACAAACCACATCCACCAACACACTCATAAAAATGTGTGTATGCTATGGTGAAAGTACGTGACCTAGTTGTAGGGTATTAAGTTAACGTCTGTGAAATCTCGGGCTCTTTGTTACTCAAGACCAGCTCCTCTTGCAAAATGGAGATAATCGCAGGATTTAAGAAATCTCTGGAGGTGACATGCCACTAAAAAACTAAAAAAAAAAGGATAGACTGACCGCCTGTCGAAGAGGGGCTGGTCTTAATTACCATTTAGTAATTATGAAATAGTCTCCAGAAGTAGAGTTGATTTTAATAAATCGAGAATTTAAGACGGTGAGCCGGCAAAATGCTTAGCGGCATTTCGTCCGTCTAAACCAGTGGTTCCCAACTTTTTCAAAACCAAGGAGCCCTTCTATTTAAATGAGTTTTCTCACTGACCCCTTTTAATATGCTTATCCTTGTGCGTGTGTGTGTATGTGTGTGTATGTGTGTGTGTGTGTGTGTGTGTGTGTGCGTGTGTGTGTGTGTATGAAATTTTCAATTTAGTTCACGGACTCCCAGCACTACCTTTGCGGACCACCAGGGGTCTGCGGACCACAGGCTGGGAACCACTGGGCTAGACGTTCAGAGTTCAAATTCCGCCGTGGTCGACTTTGCCTTTCATCATTTCGGGGTCGATAAAAATAAGTACCAGTTGATCACTGGGGTGAATGTAATCGACTTATCCCCTCCTCCAACTTACTGGCCTTGTGCCAACATTTGAAATCAATAAACCATGAATTTATGTTGTATGGTATTTGATATACCTGTAGTTGTCTATGTAGTGAAGGTGCGGGACTTACTGGTATTCAGCTTACGATCGTAAGATCGTGAGTTCAATTCCTGGCGATGCGTTGCCCCTCTCAACTCAGCTGGCCAAAAACAAGCTGTACCTGTATTTGAAAGGGCCAGTCTTGTCACACCCTATGACACGCCGAATCTCCCTGAGAACTACGTTAAGGGTACATGTATCTGTAGAGTGCTCAACCCCTTGGACGTTAATTTCACTAGCAGGTTGTTCGGTCGATCTGATCAATTGAAATGCTCACCCTCGTGACCGACGGAATGCCAGTTATTTTTCAATGTTGTTCAAATATATGCCATTGGTCTCTCTGAGTTGTTTCCCTTAACTCATTTTTGCTTAAATTTTGTAAACCAATTAGCCCATAAATGTCTTCTACTCCTTATATATGTCCAAGTCCTTTGTCTACTGAAGATGACCTGGGACAATTGTCGTGATGATGACACTTATTGAGGCAGAAACACGTATCTACACTGTCCTCTTATCTTCAAGCAAAAAGACTGCTCTTTTCCTTCAAGGAATGTCAAATATGGAAAATTATTTAATCTTGATATTATCTCCCCTTCTCATGTGGAGCTGGCCGTTTTGAAATCATCGTACAGCCTCTTGAGGCGGAGATAATTTTAATAAATCAAGAATGTGCTGTTTGGCATTTGATATACCTTCATCTGTCTGTCGGTCTCTCCCTCTCTCTCTGTGTCTATATTTGTACATGTCTACGTGTACATATGTGTGTGTCTCTCTCTCTCTCTGTCGATTTATCTGCTAATCTAATATATATATATATATATATAGCTAGCGAGGTACATAGACAAATAGATATGTATATATGCATATGAGTAAGTATAGACATACACACGCGTGCGCGCACGCAAATACACACACACACACACACACACACACACACACACACACACACACACACACACACACAAACACACAGAGTCTTATTCTGTAACAGTTGTAGGCTTACAACGTTAACAGAAAATAATTCATTTCGATTGTAATTGTATCCCATGGATCCTTAATGTATGCAGAATCAGGAATGCTTTCTCTCTCTCCCTCTCTCTCTCTCTCTTTTTTTGAATTAGAGTGTCTTCTATCTATCTATCTATCTATCTATCTATCTATCTATCTATCTATCTATCTATCTATCTGTCTATCTATCTATCTATCTATCTATCTATCTATCTATCTATCTATCTATCTGATAAACTATTTTGTAATTTAGATTTGTCAATAAGTGTACGAATAAAAATTACACAATCAACCGCACAGTATATGCATTTTTCCCGTATAAAAATACATTTCTTTTAAGAACATACTTTTTCCGTTATAACACCTGATTTTAACTAGGATACCTAAACTGATTAGCAAGTTCCAGTATTTTTCAGCGTTGCATTTGTAGAACACTAAAGAAAAACAAAAACAAAGAGGTATACTATGTTAGTTTGCTGTGATGAAGATGGTTCTGAAGTTTCACATCCGAAATATTAAAAAATATATTAAAGATCCTAGTTGAAGCAATAGATAACTTTTCATTCTTTTTATCACAACATGAAGAATCTTCACTTTAACTCTACCTCCAACCAGAAAAGATAAGCTTATTTTAGAAGACCCCCATGTCTTTCACGTTGTATCTCATCCACTTTCATCATATTAGAAACAACCTTTCCTCAAACACCCTCCGCTTTCAAAATAGCCAGAATGGCTCAACCTCGGCCTTCAGATCTTCCTCATCGTTCTTAGAGCATAAGGCTTCCACAAGCGCATTATATCCCTACCACCTTTATCACAATAACTCTGGCCTTGTCTTAAATCTCAAATCTCCCTCACGTTCATCTTAATATAATGTTGACGTCCAAAATTTAAACTTCAGATTTACCCCGTCTTCTCCACAGCCAGAAGGACCCTACCTGATGAATGCGAATTCTTTTCATTACATTAAAATAGACTCTACCGAAAGACCCCATCTGAAACTTCAGATCTCTCCATTTTAACTCGGCAGTAAGGGTCTTGTCTGTGACTTCAAATCTCTCCAATTCATTACTGAAAGAAGGGCTCCGTCTGAAATGCTAATTCTCCCAGTTTCATTTCGTTTAGAAGTGTCCGTTTTGAAATATAAAGATCCCTTCACTTCATCACAATATGAAGGGCCCTGTTTGTGACTTGCATCCTTCCTGGTTAAACGGACTTCTTATCTTTATTACAACAACAAACCTTAAATCTCTCTCCACTTCATCACATCAAACATATCACTGTTGTACTTTTTGTATTTACTATTTGCCATCGCTAGTTTCTGCGGTACATATCAGACTGTTTCAGCTTTATATATATATATATATATATATATAT
>NC_068983.1:43624645-43637920 GCF_001194135.2 Octopus bimaculoides | reverse complement strand
AAACGATAAAAGACTACTGAGGAAAATGACAGTTATTGCTAAGCTGGTGTTTGGAACATTACCGTGAAATTTTGAAAGTTTGATTGTTATGGGTAAAGCCAAAATCATTTTTCTTTAATTTATTATTATTATTATTATTATTATTATTATTATTATTATTATTATTATTAATAATAATAATAATAATAATAATATTATCATTATTTAACAATACGAAAACTTAAATAGGAAGAAACGCTGCAAATATAACCATCGCGGAAAGGGAAACAACCCCGTTTAATCAAATAAACGACGTTGAACCTAATAAAAATTCCGCTAGAAAGAGAGCTAATATAACGTTATTATATGAAAGTGTAAATGGTAAACCTTATAAACGTTATCTTCATTGTTAGAAGAAGAAAAGAAACGAAGTACATTTTTTAAAATTGAATTTAGCTTAATTAATTTAGGTCTCCAGTTATGTCGTGCTGACGAGTCCAAAAGGAGGATGAAATTGTGCTATTCACGACTAAAGACCTTTTCTCGTGGAAAAGAAGAAAAAACAAAGGAATTATATAGAAATTTATGTACGTACTTCACTCCTAGATATAAACCATCTAGAAGCAATTCTCTCCCCTTAAGTACGTGTCAGATGCAACCACGTGAATAATCAATATGTTCTCTACAAAAAGTACACTGTAATTCGTTTTAACGTAAACAACTTTTATTATAATTTAACATAAAAACAAACACTCATAATGTATACATTTATACTTTCAGACACGTTTGTACATCCCCCACACATAGACATACATAAATATATACACTCACACACACATACCTCTCACCACTACACACATATATAAAATGTAGTGGAATCGATTAATCGGTCATTATAAATAATAATAATTCGACATAGGCGAGGCTTTTATAGAGAACACAAATGAATCAATAATTGACCAATAAAGTTTCTCAATCAATTCACGAAATTCCCTTCGTCCCATACAGAGGTTAGACAGGAAATTTCGATTACAGATGCTACACAACTCCAGTTAGGAAGCAACCCATGCTGCTTGTTATGTGATAATAAAGGCTATAAATGAAAGGAATAGAAGTAGTAAAGTACTACAGCTGTTTCACAAGGGTTGCTCGGTGCATATCATGTAACATTTCAAATGTTCCATGGTTGTCCGTTGTCCTATCTCGTCAGATGCATTTGGCTGTTCTGTTGGAAATTATTTGCTGTAAGGAATTACACGTAGAAAAAAAAACAGCTTTGGTAAAAGATGTACATTTTAAGAATCAAAAAGAAGAGCAGAAAGTGAGATTGATAAAGAGTCAATCACATGCCCGACATACAGATTACCTTAGCGAGAAAATTTGGGTGTGGTTTCAAGGAGATCATTTCGTCATCTACGAAATCTAACTTATGGTACAGCCACAGATTCTAGTTTGATTATGTTCTCTGTATAAGGTTTTACTGTTCGCCAGGCGTCTTATACATACATACATACATACATACATACATACATACATACATACATACATACATACATGCATGCATGCATACATACATGCATGCATGCATGCGTACGTACGTACGTATGTATGTATGTATGTATGTATGTACGTGAAGGCACATGGCTCAGTGGTTAGAGCGTCGAGTTTACGATCGTGAGGTTGTGAGTTCGATTCCTGGACCTGGCTGCATGTTGTGTTCTTGAGCAAGACACTTTACTTCACGTTGTTCCAGTTCACTCAGCTGTAAAAATGAGTTGCGACGTCACTAATGTCAAGCCGTATCGGCATTTGCCTTTCTCTTGGATAACATCGATGGCGTGGAGAGAGGGCGGCTGGTATGCATGAGCGACTGTTGGTCTTCCATAAAACAGCTCTAGATTGTTCATTCGCAGGTCAGGTGAGTTTTCCGCCCAGACATGTACCCCGGAGGGGAACCTCTTCGGTGCACCCATAGTCATTCGTGACCGACAGAGTCGATCATGTATGTATGTATGTATGTATGTATGTATGTATGTATGTATTCTTAGGTATACATACGACCAAGTGGAGGCGCAATGGCCCAGGGGTTAGGGCAGTGGACTCGCGGTCATAGGATCGCGGTTTCGATTCCCAGACCGGGCGTTGTGAGTGTTTATTGAGCGAAAACACCGAAAGCTCCACGAGGCTCCGGCAGGGGATGGTGGCGAACCCTGCTGTACTCTTTCACCACAACTTTCTCTCACTCTTTCTTCCTGTTTCTGTTGTACCTATATTTCAAAGGGCCAGCCTTGTCACATTGTGTCACGCTGAATATCCCCGAGAATTACGTTAAGGGTACACGTGTCTGTGGAGTGCTCAGCCACTTGCACGTTAATTTCACGAGCAGGCTGTTCCATTGGTCTGATCAACTGGAACCCTCGACGTCGTAAGCGACGGATTGCCAACAACAACAACATACGACCTAGCATAAAAACATATATAGATGTATTCCTTACATATGCATATACACGCACAGCAGGAAATCAAGTTGCGACTTGAAAAAAACCTCATCTAATTCATGTAGGTCTCTCAGATGTTTTGGCAAGATATTAAATAGCTGTGAGCACTTAAATCCCAAGCTATTGCAGTACATGGTTCTCAAGGCGGGATGGCTGGGACCTTTGCAAAAATGCAGTGATGTCCAGTTTACAAACGAATACATTCGTACAATGCAAGTATAAAAGTATCATCCTGAGTACTTGCATAAATACACACAAACATATAAACCTAGAATCGTACGCTGGAAGATCATTGTAATGACAGAAAAAATATTAAGATATAAAATAACTGAAATGTGACAGGTTAACAAAGGTTAAATATATAGTTACAAATGCATAAATATATACACACGTTAGAGGATTGCTGGGCGTATAGAGAGAATTAAAGACCGGAGAACATACCTATAGTAAGAATTTAGGTGAAACAGGCAAGAAACTCAGGTATTTTTGAATCTTATGTAAAAATGCTAAAGATAGATCCATATACATGGGAACATCAATGTGTGTAGATTAAAAATATATATAAATTGATAGGAGATAACATGACGCTCAGGGGAAGTAGAAAGTAGCTAAAGTAAGAAATTAACTATCAGGGACAAAATATACGGAAACATTAATGTTTAGCCATATCGGCACATCGTCATGTAGTTGTAACATAGAAAGGTGTTGGCACTCCGTCGCTTACGACGTCGAGGGTTCCTGTTGATCTGATCAACGGAACAGCCTGCTCGTGAAATTAACGTGCAAGTGGCTGAGCACTCCACAGACACGTGTACCCTTAACGTAGTTCTCGGGGATATTCAGCGTGACACAGCGTGACAAGGCTGACCCTTTGAATTACTGGCACAACAGAAACAGGAAGTAAGAGTGAGAGAAAGTTGTGGTGAAAGAGTACAGCAGGGTTCGCCACCATCCCCTGCCAGAGCCTCATGGAGCTTTAGGTGTTTTCACTCAATAAACACTCACAACAACCGGTCTGGGAATCGAAACCGCGATCCTATGACCGCGAGTCCGCTGCTCTAACCACTGGGCCATTGCGCCTCCACTTCCCAGGGGAATTAGAAAGTAGCTAAAGAAATTAACTATCAAGAACAAAATATACGGAAACGTTAATATGTTTAGTCATATCGGCACATCGTCGTGTAGTTGTAACATGGAAAGATAATGTAGAACTAGTTGAGGAATCTGCCAGGAATATTTTTATTACATTAAATGATGTTATATAGATGTAGTAAGATCCTTGAGGAGAGGGAAAGTGATGTGCCTTCAGAAATTATCACGAACTAAAAATGAAGGGGAATTAACTAGTATTTTCTAATCGAAATGAGGATTTGAATGGGAGGAAAGCATTGCATAAACGATGTTTACATTTCATTATCAGTTCATCAAAGCTATTAATTATATTACCCTTACTGTTCATGATTGTCATAAGGCGGCGAGCAGGCAGAATCGTTAGCGTGCCGGACAAAATTCTTAGCGGTAATTTCGTCCGTCTTTTTGTTGTTGTGGTCGAGTTTCTCTTTTGTTCTATTGGGGTCGATAAAATAAGTACCAGTTGAGCATAGAGGTCGATGTAATCGACTTAGCCTCTCCTCCGAACTTGCTGGCCTTGTGTCAAAATTTGAAACCAATACATTATAGGCATGTTTAATATTTAGTCAGAGTCGGAAGATAAGCACTCAGGACCCATTTCAAGGCATCGAAGGTGGTAGGGAGGAAGATCAAATCAAACTAGAGTCCTGGCCCGAATACTTGCAACAGAGTGGGATCCCCTAAATGCAACTCTCTTGAAGTTAGGTGGTTGTTTTAAATCAGATGGCGGAAATATCCCACAACACAAGAACAGGAACGATCTCGCTGACTGGGGTCAAAATTTTCCACCTTCAGAATCTTTCTAGAAGACACTTTTGCTCAAGGTTCCTGTGCAGTGGGATCGAACGCAGAACAACGTAGTTATTAAGAGAACTTTTTAATCACGTAACTATGTCCATACCCGTATAGAAATAACAGCCAAATTACTTCAAATCATTGCCTACAAAGATCACCCATATTAAGTTAGATAATGTAGTCCCATATACCCTTAAGAAGATGATGCGGTTGCAGCTGGAATGCCTTCGGTCATAAGTATGGTCGATCGCAACAACAACAACAACAACAACAACAGCAGCAGCAGCAGCAGCAGCAACAGTAACAACAAAAACATCATCACCAACAACTTGCACTCCGTTGGTTACGCCGATGAAAGTTCAAGTTGATCCGATCAACGGAACAACCTGCTCGTGCAATTAACGTGCAAGTGGACGAGTTCTCCACAGACACGTGTATCGTTAACGTAAATCTCAGGAAGATTCAGCGTGACACAGAATGTGACAAGGCTGGCACTTTTGAGTTACAACTAATTTTTGACAGCTAAGTGGACTGGAGCAACATGATATAAAGTGTCTTGTTAAAGGATACAACGCGCTGCCAGGAATTGAACTCACGACCTTACGATCATGAGCCGAATACCCTAACCACTAAGCCACGCGCCTTTACAAAAACAACAATAACAACTGCGTTTCATATAAATCTTTTGCAATCTCTTGCATAATTTACATGTATAGAAATGAATTCAGTCAGAATACAATGCGTACAGTATAAATCATTGCAGGAGAGGAGATTGCCTGAACTAGATCTAAACAGGTGATAACGGGTTTGAGGGAAATATTCATTGAAGCTTCTAATGAATTTAATTAAAAGATTGAGTAGTTATGGTGAAACACTGTGTGATGTTGGATTAGATTAAAACTTGTTAAAAGGTGAAACAACGCAAAAGAAATGAAGTACCGAAGGGAAAACAGAAAGAAAAAAAAACAGTTCATGTTTTGCGTTGTATTTCTTCACAGCACAAAATCTACACGAAGAAGAATTGTTACTATGACAACGCTAGCCTACGCATGTCAGTACCCATTCCAACATATCTGAGCAACGATAACAATTCTATACTATCTCCTATTTCTCAATGTATCTTGTTGAAGAAATTTTAACCCCAAAACATCGAAGTTCAAAGTAAACAATAACTGTTATTTATTTTTTCGCACTTGTATTTCATTCATTTTGCATTGTTCCGGCTCTTTAAACAGGTTTTAATTTAATTAAAAGACATGTACTTATAGATATATTTATATTTATTCTTTTATTCTTTTATGTGTTTCAGCCCAAAGTCTGCGGATATGCTGGGGTACCGCCAGTTCATCGCGTTTTCAATGGCCATTCTTTTTTGTGTTGGGCTTTTGGTGAATGAGGGAGCTTGACATTGCTACCTTCTTTGGTGTTTCTTGCCGTGATGTAGTCACATCTGAGACCTTGGACAGCAGTGAGTCAAGTTGCTACTTGAAAACATCCACATTTACTCTGGGTAGATCTCTCAGATGCTTTAGCAAGATTTTAAATAGCTGTGAGCATTTAAATCCCAGGCTATTTCAGTACATGGTTCTCTAGGAGGGATAGCTGGGACCTTTGCAAAAATGCAGTGACGTCCAGTTCGGAAGTTGATATAGATTTCGGTGCCAAAGTTTAGTGCCAGTTCCTCCTCGATCTTTCATACGTATGTCACTGCATAACTCTCCCGTCTTCGCTCTAGGGAGTAGAGTCGTGTTTCTCTCAGTCTTGCTCAGTAGCTCAGCTGTTCTATTGATGGAATCTTCCTGGCTTAACATTGTTGGGTGACCACAGTTGAGAGTTGTATATAGAGTATTGAAATTAATTAGAAGACATATTTGATAAATAATAAATTTAAGGTTGTAATATAAAACTTGAGAGCCGTACACTTTCTGATTGGCCAGTCATTATTGGCCACCAGAAGGAAAGCTGCTCTATTTGAAAAGTAAGAGCAAGTCTGTGCATGGCTCATTTACTACAATCAATTCCTCGAGCAAGATCTTCTTGGAAAATATTTTATTGTCCTGCGGCGATTAAGTGTTGTGGAATATACAGACTCGACCAGTTGGAAGTATGTAATTACAGACTTTTATGTAAACGCCTTATGATTAAGCCGGTTCACCATTACTCTAGATTGGTTTGTTCGTCCGTCGTTGTCGACGATGGCCAAGGACAATACATGAACGAAGAAGACAAGGCGCAGTGTGTCCGGCCGTGGCCAATCAGTCCGATGTGTTTTCGTTAGGCTTTGCTGCAGGTCGGGCACTAATGGTTTTTTGGGGCTGAAAACGAGGAGTTGGTTCTGGACTTGCGCAGTTCGCGTTCTCTTTCTGTCCCTGCAATCCTATTCAGTTCTCAGGAGGTGGTACCTCCGTTGTTGCAGCTTCGCCAAGCAAGGTAGTCTTGCGTATGCGCTTCCAAGGTGTCGGGGGTTTATCTCAAAGCTCTTCAGTGTGTCCGCTTGAAGGGCTTTTGCTGTCCACCTTGCGTGCGCTTGCATTCTGCCAGTTCGCTGTAAAGCTGTCACTTGGTGAGTCGTATTTCAGACATTAGAACAAGGTGACCTGTCTACCTCTTCCTCATCACTGTGTCTAGGACCTTGTCTTGTCAGGTGATTTTCAACAGCTTTCTTGGCATTTCATGCGGTTTAGTTCTTTAGCATGGCGTTCATAAATCGTCCAAGTCTCGCAGATGTTCAGTAGCGTAGGCAGTTCAAATGTTTGATGCATCTTCAACATGGTGGCCAGCCTAGTGACTTTTCTCCCCCACACTGGTTCACGTAGCCGCCCAAATGCTGAGCTTCCCTTGGTGATGCGCGTGTCGACTCAATTGTCAATATTCATAGATCTGGAAAGTGTCCTACCGAGGCACGTGAACTTATCAACAAAATTCACGGTACTTTATATATTGACCGTAGAAAATTGACCTCGGCAGTAACTGAACGCAGAACGTAATAAACATAGATTAAATACCACGAGGTATTTCACTCGGTGCTCAAACGCTTCTGCCATCCTAGACTGGTACTTTATATATAGACGCCAGAGGGGATGAAATGCAAAGCTAATTTTGGTAGTAACTGAACTCAGCGCATAAAAAACAGATTAAACACCACAAAACATCGTTCGGTGCTCGAACGCTTCTATGAATACATCGCTTAAAATTTTATTTTCAAATATGACTGTTGCCCTTTTAGGTAAGTTTTTCTCACGATATCGTTTTCTTTTCGTTTGGGTTTGTTCATACATGAAGACTTACTTTATGTGTTTATATGGGGATAAGTTGAAAAGGCTGAGACAGGTGTGTTCTGATTCTTAAAGTTGGACAGTTAATTCCTGCTTCGGAAAATATTTTGTATAATTCTTTTTGAAGTAAGTGGATTAATAACATTATCTTTTGATAACACTCATTTAACAATTATTTATGGTTGGCAGTTATCAATATAATCTCATTTGTAGAAAGGAATAAATTTTCTAGAGTTTTCTTGCATTAATAAAGCGTCAACAGTTAAATAAATTCTTGACTCTCTCTCTCTCTCCCCCACTTTCTCACCCTCTTTTTCACTCTTTAGTATATTGCTTTCCAAGATATTTTGTCTTTACAATATTTAACAGAAATTTCCGCCGAGGTCGACTTTGCCTTTCGTCCTTTCGGAGTTGATAAAATTAAGTACCAGTTGCTTACTGGGTCGACCTAATTGACTGGCCCCCCTCCCCCAAAATTTCGGGCCTTGTGCCTCGAGTAGAAAAGAAAAGAATATTTAACAGAAACTTTTAAGGTAGCGAATACAATGCTATCAAAAAACAAAACTCTAGCTTTCGCACTGCATACATAATTCATATACTTGTTCATTTGCATAATAAGGAGATTTAAAATATAATTGTTATATTATGGAGTAGATTTCATTATCTCATTTTCGTAAGTTTTCTTTTAATACTGATGGCTTGTTACCAACTAAATGTGACAGTCACAGGAAATGGAAGAATGCTACTTTTATTTAGCCACAAGAAGCACCGTTTCTAGTTGGCTACGCGACACAAGCGTTCTGCGTCCTTAAGTTTTCAAACAGAGGAGATAAGCACCATCACCCAATAAAGCCAGCATCCAGAGACTAGTTTCATCAGTCTGGCGTAGCCTAGCCTTGCAAAATGTTGCTGCTAAATCGCTGTGAAAACTTATAGAATTTCAAATCAAATACATTCACTGATTTACAAAAATAGAAATATTACATTTCTAAATCTCTCAGAGAGAGTTATACAGTAAAAGCACGATAAAGTGTTGGTTTGTTGCCAACTTAATGTAGCAGTACCAAGAAAGGGAAGAATGTTACTGTTATTTAGCCCCAAGAAGCACCGTTTCTAGTTGGCTGCGCAACACAAGCGTTCTGGTGTCCTTAACTTTTTAAACAAGGGAGATAAGCACCTCCACCCAGCTCTGGATACTGGCTTTCTTAGGCGACACCAATTCTTTCGTTTATTTAGGGCATACATTCTAGCTCTAACAACGCAACCTTCGTGTTTGTCGTTGAAGTGTTGCTCAAGAGCCAACCTCGCCGCCAGCACGTTGGTTGCGATGCCAGTTCTAAGTGCCTCTTCTAATTTCTTAACTTTGACTGAATTTACAATATATAATTTATATAAAACTAAATACCGCCGTGTACTAAATATATTTATAGACAGACAGACAGACAGATAGATAGATAGATAGATAGATAGATAGATCGACTTCAGTGTTTAACTGATACTTATTTTATCGACCTCAAGGGATGGAAGACAAAATCGACCTCAGCAGATTTTGAACTCAGAACGTAAGGACAGACGAGATGCTGCTAAACATTTTGCCCGGCATGCTAACAATTCTGTCAGCCTTACTCGCTTGCAAATTAATTCTTTTCTACCCTAGGCACAAGGCCCGAACATTTTTTGGGGAAAGGGCAGTCGATTAGATCGACCCTAATACACAGCCAGCACTTAATTTATCGACCCCGAAAGTCGACCACGGCGGAATTTGAACTCAGAACATGAAGACAGATAAAATACCGCTAAGCATTTCGCCCGGCATGCTAACATTTCTTATTTCTTTATTGGTCACAAGGGTCTAAACATGGAGGGGACAAACAAGGACAGACAAAGGGATTAAGTCGATTACATCGACCCCAGTGCGTAACTGGTACTTAATTTATCGATTCCAAAAGGATGACAGGCAAAGTCGAATTTGAACTCAGAACGTAAAGACAGACGAAATACCGCTAAGCATTTCGCTCGGTATGCTAACGTTTCTGCTAGCACGCTGCCTTTAAATAATAATTTTCTTTTCTACTCTAGGCACAAGGCCCGAAATTTTGGGGGAGAGGGCAATCGATTAGATCGACTCCAGTACGCAACCGGCACTTAATTTATCGACCCCGAATAGATGAAAGGCAAAATCACGCTTGTAAATTAATGAAAAGAAACAATTTGCTGCGAGGAGTAACTTAACTTTTAGGTCGACAAATCTCCTACTCTTTGTCGCCATGAATCCATATCTCTCATCGTATACTACATACATATATTATATTATATTATATCAGGTTGAATAAAAATTAAGCAACGTTTTGAACCAAGAAAAATTTGTACCCGATTTTTGCAGTTTTGAATTTTTTCAAACATTTTTTTACAATTATCTGATAATACAGCCATAGACTTGTGCAAATGCATTAATAAACTAACATTGATATTTCTTTCCCCGCTGTTACAATCATCTGTTTTTTGTAGATTGATAACGTTTTGGTGATCTGTTGGTGAGTTTGATTTATTGTTGCCTGTTGCAGGATCTATTGTTGTTGTTGGAAAGTTCGCTTAGCGGCTTGTAATATTGTTATTGTAATACTCTTTTGGTTACCCTCCCCCACGAGGGAAGGAATTGTATATACTGTTAATTGTGTTACCTCGTTGTAGAGGATCATTTACCTCGTGGATAATTTTGTACCATTATGGCATCAACTGCAGAAGCACTTACCATAAATTACGCCGCCGCTGTTGGGCAATAACAGGAAATAATTTTGGTTAAAAAACCAGAAATACAACTGTTGTTTGGGAAAATAACTGAAAGCAACGGGGAGAGCAAATTTTCCCCCACCCCACCTGAATTAATCACCTACAGAAAGGAGAGAACAGTTATATACAAGACATACTGTTTGAAAAACAAACCGATAACACATTTTGAGGAGGAAGATATTGAAGAGTGCCTCGGGGCAGTAATGAAGGACATTGTCTTCCTGACTCGAGGCAATAGATATACAATCGTCGAAGCAAGGTTCGAGACGACCGAAAAGGCGATAGAATATTCTGGTCGGACCTTGCAGAACGATAAAATGACATTGCTGCCATTATACTTGGGACGTAGGACGTCCCGAGTTAAAATAATGAATATACCTCCTGATGTTGAGGTAGTGTGGGCTACTAGCACGCTCCTCTTTAATAGGGAGGATAAACTGGAACTGATCCAGGAGAAACGAAGTGTATCACAGAACTGGAAGGGACAAGCCTTGGAAGTTTTAGTTCAGGCGTCATCCACAGATTTAGAAGAACTTCCAGATAGGTTGCTGATAGCAGAAGAGTCAGCACTAATTATCCATGTGGAAGGACGAAAACCAAGGTATTTCCGATGCGGCAGGAAGGGACACCAGAGGTCCGAGTGTGAACCTACAAAGAAAAAGAAAGCGGTAGCCCCGGCTAAGGAGGCCATTACCCAGGGTCCGACCACCAACATAGAGACCAACAACGAGAAGGTGGTAGCCTCGGCCAAGGAGGCCATTACCCAGAAGGCTACCACCGGTAATAACAAAGAGGAAATAAACAATGAAAAGGTGGTAGCCCCGGCCAAGGAGGCCATTATCCAGAGGGCTACCACCAATAAAAAAGTAACCAGTGAGGAAGAGGTGGTAGCCCCGGCCAAGGAGGCCATTAACCAGGGGGCTATCACCAGCAGTGAAGGAGCGGCAGCCCAAGAGGAAGACAAAATGGAGTCCCAGATGGTCTCAAGAAAAAGACCAAAAGCAGTAATACCAGAGAAAAATAGACCCCTCCCAAAAAGGGAAAAGAAAACCCCAAAGGTAGCCAGAAAGGCCACAACGGAAAAAAATAATAGAAAGTAAAGGAACAACAAAAGCTACTTTTGCTTGCGAGGATCGGGACACTGGATCATGGGGATGCCTTACGTGATTTCCTGGCTGGTGGACCGCGAATCGCGGCACGTGATGCTGAGCGCTGTGAAAGGCCGATCAAAGCTGCGGAGGTTAAGGAGGTGCTTTCTGAATGCCCTGGGGATAAATCAACGGGACTTGATGGTTTATCTGACGAATTTTATAAAAGTATTCCAGACTTGTTCGGGGAAATACTGGCTGGTGTGTATGTGAACTGGCAGCAGGATGGGAGAATTCCCAAATCTGTGAACCAGGGAGTTGTGACACTAGTCAGGAAAGACTCGAGCAAGGGGGATATCATTAATAATTTTCGGCCCATAACTCTATTAAATACAGAGTTAAATATTTTGGCCAAGGTGTTAGCCAAGAGAATTAGGGTTGTCATGGTTGACTGGTTGGAGAGGCACAAATCTGTGCCATCCCTGGAAGGACGAAACACGACAACCTTCATCTTATACGCTACACCTTAGATCGGGTTAGTAAAGTTCCTGGCAAGGGTGGTGCACTGGTGAGTTTGAACTAGTCTAAGGCATTCGATAGAGTGGACCATCGGTATCTGGAGGTTGTCCTCGCGGCTGCTGGACTGGGGTCGGCTTTTCGTGGCTGGATCAACGCTATGTATAGCAACGTCGAGTCTGTGGTCCAGGTGAACGGTTTCTTCTCGAAGCCGTTTTCGATTGAACGTTCGGTTCGACAGGGTTGTCCCCTGTCTCTGCTTCTGTACGTACTGGCTCTTGAGCTATTGCTGCGGAGGCTGGAGGCGGCTGGAGGCGATCCTCGTGATCTGTGTTACGGAAGAGGCGCGACGGCGTATGCGGACAATGTCACCATCATGGTGTCGGACGAAGGGCAGCTACCTTTGGTAGAAGACGCCATCAAAAGATACAAGACGGTGGCAGGTGCAAACATTAAACAGGAAAAGTCAGTTGGTTTGCAGCTCGGTATCTGGAGAGGCAAGCCAACTCCTCCCAGTAGCGGCGAAGGTCGCTGCACGGAGGGTCCTGTTAAATTGCTCGGGGTCTGGTTCGGTTCAGACTACCAGATAGAGAAAAATTGGAGTTAGGTCACGGGCAAGGTGACTGCCCTGACTCAGACCTGGTCTGGAAGGATGTTATCCTTGCTAGGGAGGGCGGAGTTTGTGCAGGTGTTTATTGCATCTGTGATAACCTACCGCCTGACTGTCATGCCTTGCCCGAATTTCTGGCTGAACAAGTTGGAACGGCTTCTATGGACGCGTGTAGCACGTATGTTGGGTGTAAAAGGCCCTGCGTAAGCACGTCATAAAGATTACCAAAGGTGTCGGTAGAGAATACTGGGCTCGTGGGGTCGAGGCATACATGTATTCGAAATCCCATATTGTCTTTCATTGTATGTAATTGTCTCTTGTGTCCCATTCGGTTTTTCATTTTGTCATTTTAAATTTTTAACACCATTTGATGTATATAACCCCAGATCATATTGTATTGTCCCCTCTATGTGAGCCCGTAATAAGCAATAAAAAAAGGCATCGAAACGTTTAGTGAGGAAATGACCAGTGATTTCGCAGTAGAGACCTGAGCCTTGAAGATCGTGAGTGTAGTGGACGCCCATCTGTCATCGATGACGGTCAATTAAAGACCGTCACTGGGAAAGATCCGAGTAAAACCACTCGAGAACTGG
>NC_068983.1:43622256-43624635 GCF_001194135.2 Octopus bimaculoides | reverse complement strand
GACGGTCAATTAAAGACCGTCACTGGGAAAGATCCGAGTAAAACCACTCGAGAACTGGCGAAAGAACTTCAAGATAGCCAGAAAACTACCTGCAACCATTTGCATGCGATCGGAAAAGCAAAAAAGCTCGACAATTGGGTACCACACGATTTGAACGAAAATCAGAAAATGTGCAGATATGAAATTTGCTTGTCTCTTGTTTTCCGGAACCAGACCGATCCATTTCTCGACTGTATTGCAACTTACGATGAAAAATGGAGTCTGTACAATTGTAAAAAAGGTTCTTCGCAGTAGTTGGACTAAAATGAAGCACCGAAAACCTTCCCTAAACCCGAACTCTTCAAAAAGAAAGCTATGGTGACTGTTTGGCGGCGTACTGCTGGACTCATCCACTATAACTTCTTAAAACCCGGAAAAACCATTACTGCAGAAACATGTTGCCATAAAATTGCCAAAATGAACGAAAAACAGCTACTCCTTCATCCCAGAATGGTCAACAGAAGAGGGCCAATCATTCTTCATGGCAATGCTCGACCACACGTTTCACTAATGACGCTCCAGAAGTTGAGGGAACTTGGCTACGAAGTTCATCCCTACCCAGCTTATTCCCCAGGCCTTTCTCCTACTGACTACCACTTTTTCAAGCACCTTGATGGTTTCCTGCGAGAGAAGGAGTTCAAAAATCAAACCGATGCTGAAAATGCGTTCAAAGATTTTCATCAGCTCCAGAACTCCAGATTTTTATGTTACCAGAATAAACAAACTTGTAACTCGTTGGCAAAAATGTGTTGTTTGTAATGGTACTTACGTTGATGAATAAAATTTCTGTATTGTTGAAATATATTGTGATGAATTTCATGTTTCAAAACGTTGCTTACTTTTTACTCAGTCTGATATATCATATTATATTATATTAAATTATACATATAATTGAGTCTTTCAGTTATACAATCAACTAAACGACTTCCTCATTAAACATTAGTGCCAATCTGTTAAATATTGCCGTGACACTTGTATGTGTACCCTTAATGTGTTTCTTAACCACAATAAAATAATTATCTTTTATTAACCTATCTTTTATTTCCCACAAAGACTAATAAATATTTTAAAGACGGCTCCCATTAACCCAGTCAGGTCATGTCCTCATATATCTTGTTGCAAAAATATATATTATAACAACTTTATGTAAATTTATGCAAATTGCGTAAAACACTATTGATTTAACGTTATTATGATGTTTGTCGGAAACATTTATTTTCATCGCCTTGTTAGTTTCATCACAGTAACTTAAACTCCGTTGGGATCTGAAACGCAGCCATATTAATTGATATCCTTGTTTATCAGTTTAAACCAAAACGCTGCAACATGAATATTTTAACTATTATCATTGCTTAACTTCGTCATACCATCCGTTAAACTAAGATTTCCAGTATTCACTTTTAATTAAAAACACTGCTAACAGGTGAGGCACAATTGATTTATAAGCCTTTAATATGCTTGGTAATATATAGGGTTGCATAATGAAATAGTGTATCACTAGCAGCTATTAATTTTTCTATATATTCCTATATTTAAAAAAATATTTTTTATCCTTTTATTTGTTTCACTCATAAGATTGTAGTACTTATTTTATTTATTTATTTATTTTTTGTTAAAGCCCGCTGCTTATTCTATCGGTATCTTTTGCCGAACCGCTGGAAGACGGGGGCGGAATCGCACCAGCACCGGTTGTCAAGCAGTGGTGGACACACTCACACACGCGCGCGCGATGCGTTTCTTTCAGATTCCGTCTACCTGTTCCACTCACAAGGCATTAGTCAGCCCGAGGCTATAGTAGAAGATACTGGCCCAAGGTTCCACGCAGTGAGACTGAACCCGAAACCATGTGGTTAGGAAGCAAGTTTCTTACCACACAGCCACGACTGCGCCCAGCGTTACAATTAATTTCAATAATATTTTTTGTGATATTCAAGAATTAAACTGTCATAAAATACTTTTATTTTGCTGAGATTTTGCCAAAGTAATATTAAGTACACCAAGGCAGCAATTTGGCAGAAACGTTAGCACGCAGGGCGAAATGCTTAGCGGTATTTCGTCTGTCTTTACGTTCTGAGTTCAAATTCCGCCGAGGTCGACTTTGCCTTTCAGCCTTTTGGCGTTGATAAATTAAGTACCAGTTACGTACTGAGATCGATCTATTCGACTGAACCCACTCCCCCAAAAATTTAGGGCCTTGTGCTTCGAGTAGAAAAGAATATTAAGCACATTATTGTCAGGAACAACTCAGTCATTTTACTACAGTAATCAAGCACTCAACTCAACTGTCAGTCGATGCATTTTGTAATCTGATGATTACTACGAATGCATGTAGGCGCTAAT
>NC_068983.1:43619263-43620294 GCF_001194135.2 Octopus bimaculoides | reverse complement strand
ATATATATGTATGTATGTATATACATACATATACGTATGTACACACTCACATAAACACGTTTTCTCTTTCTATGTTTTTTTCTTCATTCCTTTCTGTAGAAGATCGTAACTTGAAAAGTCAAAGACTTTTCCATTTTTTGATCTGAGCATCAAAGTACTAAATTCTGTTTATTGTTACCTTACTTGTCTCTTTTGTTTTTGTACAATTTTGATCAATTTGTGTATATGTATATGCATACATACATGCAAACATACACGCGCGCGCACACACGCATACACACACACATATATTTTATAGTTGAAGGACACATCTACGACATCAGATGTTCGAATCGAAATTTGATGATGTGGACAAGTTCTACGCTCACAATACTTAAAGTAACCTGGTACTAGGTCAAACTGTCCATTAAACTCAAATGCTTTAGCAGCTATTTTGCTTCTTTTGATTTCAATCTCATACGTGCACATACACACACACATGCATGTACATATGTTTGTTTGTATTTCTGTGTTTGTATATACACACATGTATCAAAGTCATTTCCTTGTAAGATCTATACATGTGAATAACAAATCAGATATTACTCTCAGAGAGTTTTAGAAGAGACAAGTGGGTGGACGTAACACCGATGCTATGTGTAACTGCTGTCACTGCTTTGATTTTTGTCTAACTGCTTAATTGACAGGAGTTGCCGATATCTATCTATCTATCTATCTATCTATCTATCTATCTATCTATCTATCTATCTATCTAACAAATAGAGTGGCCACTCTTCCCGGCAATGAGCCGAGGGGAAGCTGTCCCTAAAAGGTCGAGCGGAGGTGGCGAACGCGTACATCGCGTCCGTCATCTACTACCGCCTGACCGTCGTGCCTTGTCCCGACTCTACCATCACCAAACTGGAACGCATCGTCTTCTGCTTCTTGTGGAAAGGAAGCGTTCCGATGGTCAGGAGATCTGTTTGCTGCCAACACCCGCTAAAAGGAGGGCTGGGCATGCCGTGGTTGATGATGCGCAGACATGTGCTGAG
>NC_068983.1:43616317-43617064 GCF_001194135.2 Octopus bimaculoides | reverse complement strand
TATATAATACAAAGAATATATATGCATATATACACACATATATGTACATACTTACATCTACATGTGTATAAAGATACATATCAGGGTACAGGACGTTAGAACAATGAACTACAGACAACGGAACGAACACATAGGAAAACAGATAGCCACTTGGAATTAATCCTTCGTCAGCTGCCTCTATTCTAATTAGACGTTTCGAAGATAAGGCAGAACGTACTCTAGAATAGTCCCTTCCTGAGTAGTGGATCGACCCACTAAACATAGGTTTCGAAGGTGGCAAACACAAACCAAGACAGGAAAAATTGGACAGTGAAAACAACATTAAAAAGCCGTACGGCCAAACGCGAATCTGATGTAGAACGCTAGCAGTTCGTCTCGCCTTCATAGTGGCTGGAGTGAAAAGTGAGTTGACCACAGGTCACACGTGAGCAGAGAGGATGGTAGAGGGAGGAAGTGGGACAAGGAGGAAGAGAGAGATATGTGTATAGCAGTGAAGTAGAAGCCAGGACAACAGAAGGAAGCAGAGCGAGAGGGGGAGATGGGTAAGAAGAAAGATAGATAGGTAAATAGATAGAAAGATAGAGGAAGACAGACAGACAGACAGACAGATAGATAGATAGATAGATAGATAGATAGATAGATAGATAGATAGATAGATAGATAGATAGATAGAAAGATAGAGTCAAGTCAGAATAATAAAGTACAAACTTGCAAAAAGGACGTGTGCGTTCGATCGAACGCATACGT
>NC_068983.1:43608475-43614367 GCF_001194135.2 Octopus bimaculoides | reverse complement strand
GAAAGAAAGAAAGAAAACAGAAAGAAGGAAAGAAAGAAATCGAGGTATTTTGGACACGTACTTTGTTTATCGATTTATCGACCCCAAAAGTGAAAAGCAATGTTTACTCTGCAATTTTTCCGCCTCTTTATGTTCAGGGTTCAAATTCTTCGGAGTCCTTGCTTTTCACCTTTCCGAGATCGATAAAATAAGTGCCTAGGTTAATGTAATCGATATGCCCTCTCCTACTGGCTTCGTTTCAAAATTAGAAATAATAATTATATTTTCTCTTATACGCACAAGGCCAGCAATTTCAGGGGCGAGAGTAAGTCAATTATATTGACCCCAGTACTTAACTGGTACTTATTTTATTGACTTTGAAAGGAAGAAATGCAAAATCGAGCTTGGTGGAATTTGAACTCAGAACGTAAAGGCGGAGGAAATATCGCTAAACATTTTGCCCAGCATGCTAACGATTCTTCCATATCGCCACTTTAATAAAAATAATAATAAATAATAACAATAATAATTAGTAATAATAATAAAAATAATAATGATGATGATGATGATGATGATCTTTTCTTTATTAGGCTCAAGGGCCGAAGACAACATAATGGGCTATAGAAAAACAAGGGATAAGTGGGGCTTAATAAAAAACAAAACATGTAAACACTAAAATAACAAAAAGAATAAGACAATTTAAATAATAAAATTCCCCAAAATGGATACAGTTCCACCCAGGGGCGACCAAGGAACCCCACACATCCTGGTCATCCCTTTCTCCATTTTGTCCGGCTTGCAGGCACATGTTCATAGCAGGCTCATTCACACGGGCCATCCTCACCACATTGGGGCGGGGTGGAGAACTTCCCTTTTCATCCTCACTTGAAGGTCTAAAATGATCTATTTTAGCATCACCACCACCACCACCACCACCACGCCTCAGTTCACAGCACTAGGAATTCGCCCAATCTCGTCGCCAGCATGTCTGTCGCTATGCCTGTTCTAAATGCCCCCTCTTGCTTCCTAAGTAGGTCACCCTCAATTCTAGATTCCTCTAACGCCATTTTTTAACAAGATCGTAATGCCTCTACTTTAAGTCCTTTTCAGGGCTATCCACCATCGGTTGTTAACGATTGCACCCGACAATTTCTGATGAACTAACTTGCAAACTAGGTCTCTGAGATTTTGACACGCTGGGAAAGATGCGTTCAGCTTCCAGTATCCGGGATTCTGTCTATGGATCCTACCCTGGTCGACCATAAAGATCACAGATTTCTGGTATGTGCACTCGATGACTTTGAATTCGGGACATCTTCTATCTACTGGCCTACAGAATAACTTGTCTAGACACGATCTGGAAAACACAATACTGTTTGCCTAGGTCCACATTGGTGCATTCAGGAAATCCAGTTGGTATATCTCAGCCAGTTGGAAGTAACTGAGTATATTTGTGAGGCTCTTATACCCACTCTCCTATCGGCTAAACCCACACAGTCCAGGCGAGCGTCCAAGATGGTATTTGGATCGCCCACTAACACTACAGAGTGAGTCGTCTCAAACAAAACCTCCAAAAATCTGAAGAAATCCGGCTTCCCCACCCAGTCGGGGCGTAAACAGTGACCAGTCTAAAAGCACCACCTTCGCTATGGCTCACATTCAGAACCATCAACTTACTATCTGGCTTCATGAAAAGCGTTTGTACCTCGAGATCCAGGCCTCTCTTAAACAGCACAGCCTCACATTTGAAGTCGACATTTGAAGTCGACTAAGAGATGCATAAGTTTCGAAGTCGTCAAGAATGGGGGCTAGTATGCGCGTGTCTGAAATCCTCTTTTTTGTTGACGGCTATCAAGTCCAAATCTAGCGATCTAAGGTCATTGACCAAGCGCTCTTGTCTCCAGGACGACCCCAGACCACATACGTTTATACAACGTACAGTAATAACCACCATGTTGGCTGGAAAGAGTTGAGAGAAAACAAAAGTAGGGTTACTTACGGTCCCGGTGCTGTTAGAAGACGGCTGGCCCGACCTCTGAATCTCGTTGGGGCTTCCAAATGATCCCCCCTTTCAAAGTGTCCTGGTGGATCTTACATTAAAGGTTCCAAAGTCGTAGGGAAAATACCTCCCTAAAGTGCTGGTGCCGAAAATTACTCTCTCACTCTCAGTATCTTTACTTCATGCGATGAGGGCCATCAATTCTTCGTTGGCTCTTTTCACTAGCACAAATTTTTTGTCTATGTGGTTGACTTACAAATATATATAACATACAGAAAATAGCACTGCTATGTACCGCACTCTTCATATGTAAAGTACTTTTCATACAGTGAAAGTAACAAGTCTAAAACGAATCCAGTACATACTCAAAACACACAGAGTTGCGCCCGGTTGTGCAGGGAAAACACGTTATAAAAATATTAGTGATCATGTATGGAAAAACGGAGACCACTTCCCCCTGTGGGATGAAGTTAAAATAATAAACAGAGAACACCACTGGAAAATACAAAAAACCAAAAGAAGCATCAAATATGCTAGGACACAATAACCTTCTAAGCAGACCTAGTGCAAATATGAGTAACATATGGGAACCGGTATTAAGGAAGGATAGGAAAATATTAGATTTATAAGCCCTAAAATTCACTCCATAATTTCCCACCGGCTTATGGTGTAGTGGTTAAGAGCGCGGGCTACTTCGAAGACGAAATCTGATGTAGACCAAGCAAGAATCCATCAGTGACTGAAAGTAGAGGCTGAGGGGTTCATATTGGCGGCATAAGATCAAAGCTTGCTTACAAAGAATTACCAAGCTAAGGTTCTTCAAAACGCTTCTGACCCTAAATGCAGATTCTGCAACACATTTGATGAAACAATAGACCATCTTTTCTCGGGATGTCCTGTGCTGATACCAAAAGAATACAAAAATCGCTACGGT
This sequence comes from Octopus bimaculoides, assembly GCF_001194135.2. NCBI lineage: Eukaryota > Metazoa > Mollusca > Cephalopoda > Octopoda > Octopodidae > Octopus > Octopus bimaculoides. The sequence continues at coordinate 43,611,455 of NC_068983.1, read as the reverse complement.
AGGGTAGTATTTACATTGGAAAATATGTAAACACTACTAAATCAGCACTCCAGCTTACTGGTATAAACATCACCCTGAGCCAGTCATTGAAGGTAAAAATGTCAACTATCTTCTGGGATTTTCTAGTCAACATTGACAGAACAATCCAGGATAATCGATGAGACATAATTATTAAAGACAGAGAAGAAAATACTTGTAGACTATTAGATGTAAGTGTTCCCACTGATAAAAATATATCTGTTAAGTAAATATAAAGAGCTGGAAATTGAAATACAAAAGATGTGTCATCTTAGAGCGAAAACTGTTCCTGTTATTGTCGGTGCTCTATGTATGATTAAAAAGGGATGTCAGAAACATCTGGATAAGATCGCAGAAGAACCATGTCTTCAGAGAAATCCAAAAGATTATGCTGACAAGTTCTGTCCATATCCTTAGGAAAACCCTATCCATTTAAATGTCTGTGTTGTCTTACATGAAGATATTTCACTACTGATCCTGCCACTTGCCCTCCCCAAACTTTCAGTCAAACTGTAACATCTCTTATCCTTCACTCGCCCCAGGACGCTGGGTGTGTTTCGGCACGTGATTGTAACAAACAAGCGGATTAAAAACAAACAAATAAATAATAATAATAATAATAATAATAATAATAATAATAATAATAATGATGATGATGATGATGATGATGCCCGGATGCAGCTTATGACCGGATGCAGTACCAGGCAGTGGCTTTCATAGCTTCTGATTTTAAGTGATTAGAAGTGTTATCATGTACATTGTGTTGTCTTGGTATAAAAAGATGGGCTACAGCAAATATTCCGCTCAATACCACAGATTTGCTTGTCAGTTGTTTGACTTTAACCAGTTGAGCATGTCCCTTGGTGGCTGATGATATGTGCATCACTGATCATGAGGAGAAGTAGTGGGGGAGTATCATAGCCATGTGTTGAGGGGAATTCTTTGGGGGTTTCGATAATTCACCTTTGGAAACATGGGTGTTTTGCTTAACATCCTTAAACAAACCTTATTCAGGGACCTTTTGAGCAGGATGGGCTACTCGATCTGAAGAAAATTCTAACTGGGCCCTACCTGCGACGTCATGCGCTGCTTATCTTGATATGAGATCACCATGTCGCGCACATATGGTTGTGATGCATGTGCCTGATGTACCCTTATAAGATGGGTAGTCATGATGGGTATAATGGGCTTCGTATATTTTACCCCAGTGTCACTTTGATGGCATGCCCTGCTCTCTCACTCAATAATAATAATGATAATAATAATAATAATAATAATAATAATAATGACCCTTTCTACTAAAAGCACAAGGCATGAAATTTGGTGGGAGGGAACTAGTCGATTACATCCATCCCAGTGTTTCATTGGTACTTAATTTATCGACCCTGAAAGGATGAGAGGCAAAGTCAACCTCGGCGGAATTTGAACTCGGAATGTAGCGACGGGCGAAATACCGCTGAGCATTTCGCCAGGCATGTTAACGAGTCTGCTAACAGTAATTGTAATAATCCTTCCTATTATAGGCACAAATTGTGGGGGAGGGAGATAGTCGATTATATCGACCCCAGTACGTAACTGGTACTTATTTCATCAACCCCGAAAGGATGAAATATAAAGTCGACTTGGGCGGAATTTGAGCTCAGATCTTTTCAGAGCAAAAGACGGACGAAATGCCGCTAAGCATTTTTCCCAGCATGCTAACGATTCTGCCAGTAGTAATGATAATAATAATAATAATAATAATAATAATAATAATAATAATAATAATAATAATAATAATAACAATAATAATACCGAGGCGACATGGCAAAATCGTTAGCGCAATGGTTAAAATGCTTAGCAGGATTTCTTTCGCCTTTTTTCGCTTTGAGTTCAAACGCCACTGAAGTGTTTGGTGGTATACTATTGGACTCATGCACTATAAATTCTTAAAACTAGGAAAAACCATTACTGCAGAAACACACACATACATGTGTGTGTGTGTGTGTGTGTGTGTGTATGTTCGTGCGCGCGCATGCGCGTGCGTGTGTGTATATATATATATATATGTATATATATATATACACACACACACACACACACACACACACACACACACACACACACACACACACATATATATATATATATATATATATATATATATATGACTGACTTCCACATAGTTTCCGTCTACCAAATTCACAAGGCATTGATTGGCCCAAGGTTATAGAAGAAGTCACGTGCCCAAGGTGCCGATCAGTGAGACAAAACTCGAAATCACATAGCTGCAAAGTGAGCATCTTAACCACACATATCATTTAAATTTCACCGATCCCATATTTAACCAACAGCTGTAACCAACTCGAATTCTCGAGAACTTGTATTTCAAATACACAAGCATTCAACGCCAAGACTTTAGGTCTTCTATATTTCGCAACTTCGTCTTCTTTGTGCTTGGCCTTACACTATGAATATATTATTTAACCCTTGGAGCTGCTAGAGGGGGAAAAAATAAACATTTAATTATATAACACTTCCGCCTCAATCCTGTACCATGTGATATTCTATATCACACAACACTTTATACCCTAGCGCCACTTTCCAGAGCAGTTATTATCCACTTCCATCTTCAACGTGCATTGATATATCATATCTCTATCGTATGTCTTTACTCTATCACATGTTGGTTCAATTAATAACCATTCCATCACGTTTAATTTATTAAATTATTGAAACACGCTGACTACTAAGTGTAATTTAGTTATTTAATCAAGTTATCCATTTACCTAACCGTTAAGTTAATACACCTCGCAATCAATTCCGCTCTCACTGCTAGAAACCATCCTTCTTCAATATCATATGTATTACTCAACTACATCACGTTTCCCTATCTTTATCTCATCTTGTTCTAAATAGCTTTTCGTGTGTGTGTGTGTGTGTGTGTGTGTGTGTGTGTGTGTGTGTGTGTGTGTGTGTGTGT
>NC_068983.1:43604918-43608317 GCF_001194135.2 Octopus bimaculoides | reverse complement strand
TTCATCATAAGAACATATTTTTTCTGTGCAAATTAGTTATCGTTGGTGGAGGCGCAATGGCCTAGTGGTTAGGGCAGCGGACTCGCGGTCATAGGATCGCGGTCTCGATTCCCAGACCGGGCGTTGTAAGTGTTTATTGAGCGAAAACACCTAAAAGCTCCACGAGGCTCCGGCAGGGGATGGTGGCGAACCCTGCTGTACTCTTTCACCACAACTTTCTCTCACTCTTTCTTCCTGTTTCTGTTGTGCCTGTAATTCAAAGGGCCAGCCTTGTCACACTGTGTCACGTTGTACATCCCCGAGAACTACGTTAAGGGTACACGTGTCTGTGGAGTGCTCAGCCACTTGCACGTTAATTTCACGAGCAGGCTGTTCCGTTGATCGGATCAACTGGAACCCTCGACGTCGTAAGCGACGGAGTGCTAACAACAAGTAACAGTTGATCGCAAATCGTCACTGAACGGTTTTTATAAACCAGATTCCCTTCTCCTAAACCAGTGTGTCTCAACCAGAGTCCACATGACCCTTGAGGGTTCATATAAGATTTTTTGTTGTTAAAATTTATCTGCAATATATTGCTTTTTCTTCTACAATACACAAAATATTTTTACAATTTTTAAATACAATTCCTAATAGTAGTTAATATTAAAACTATTTTTTAAAAAAAACATCGAATGGTTAGGAAGGACCATCCAAGTGAAATAGGAATCGGAGGGGTCCGTAAGTGAAAAATGCTTGGGAAGCAATGTCTTTAACGAATTGCCTTTACTCAGACTTGTGAGCACCTCTACCCTTGACTACAGTGGAGGATCGTTGACTCCTCTGGGTCTCTCTACCCTTTGATGGGTCTTGTCCATCATCCTGCAGGATACACAAAAATTACCCTCCCCAACGACCCGACCATGTCTCAGTCATCACTCTGTCACCCTAATGAAATTCCTTACACATATGCGCGCACACACACTGACAAACACACACGAACACTCAGCGTAAACGATATACTCTTATTGAGATTGAGAAAGTGTGTGGTAAACTTGTACAGAGAGGGAGAAAGATTACCATGAGAAAAGCGAAAAATGAAAGAGATTGACAAATACAGAAATCTTTTCTGAAGCTGTCACAGACTTTGAAATTTTGAAATTAAGTGAAAATTTTCAAATTCAGTATAATAATGTACACTTTCACGCTGAATCCGAGTTTGTGATTCGCTTGTTCAAGAAAAATTTTCGAAAAATGTTTATGTTTGATCATTTTTACCCAATCAGAAAACAGGATTTGGAAGCTAAGCATTTTGTGTGTAATAATCTACGTATCAAAATGAAAGTAAACATTAGATGACTAGGTTTTAAACAAAATGAAAGCAATGGGTGAAAGTTAATACATACACAGAGAGAGGGAGAGAGAGATAGATAGAGATAGATAGATAGATAGAGAGAGATAGAGAGAGAGAGATAAAGTGGGTGTAAATATATATATAGAGAGATAGATTGATGGTGGAAGATTTGTCGATCTAAAAGTTATTTCTTATAGTAAATTATGCGTTTTTTATTATTATTTACGGACAATAGTATCTTTGGGACGCAAATTTCGAAAAGCAAATTCGGTTTTTATCGAAGATGTACCGTTTCAGAGCCTTTCTGAACAAAACACACATAACCACATACACTCACATTATATATTGTGAGTGTATATATATATATTCTCTCTTTATTTTCTCTTTTTATTTTCTCTCCTTGTTTCTTACTGTGTTCCTTTCTGTGGAAGAGCGTAGGCTCGAAACGTTAAATACTTTTTCACTTCCCGAGTGTTAAACTAATACATCTGTTTGTTGTCTACACCACCTGTCTTCGTCTTTTGTTTTCTGTATATTTGAACCATATATATATATATATATATATATATATATATATATATATATATATATAATATAATATAATATAAATAATATATAAATATACATACATACATACATATATGTACATACATATATATGTATATACATATGCATATATGGGCATAGGATAAAACAGAACGTAAACAATATGAATTACGAAAACATGGAATACGAAATTTTTTTGCGAATAACGAAAGAATCAAATGGAAAACAAGACAAGCAACATAAAAAATGACCCTTCATCAGTTGTCAGCTTTTTTTCTACTTCGTATTTCGAGCAATTCACAAGATACGTTTTCGACAAAGCAGTTGTTCCTGCAAAGCAAATTAAATAAAACTTGGGATTTTGTGGAGGGTCACAGTTGGTAACAAAAACAGGACGGTGGAAACAAACCGGAAGGGCTGCTATACTTGAACGAGTGGAGTTGGTGAACGCGGAGGAACAATCTCTGGCAGGAGACAGACAAGAATGCGTCTTATCCCTGCAGCTGATCAGAAAGAAAGAAAGAAAGAAAGAAGAAAAGAGAGAAATTCAAGTTATGTAAAGAAAGATGGCCGATGGCCACGTGCGAGTAACGAGATCAAAGGCGGAAGAGTGAGGGAGAGAGAGGGACAGACAGGGAACGGTGAAGGGGATATAATATATATATATATAATTATATATATTTAAGGCGCATTCCGTTATCGAACATGTATAGTGTTTATTAAATAGCTGACTCTATCTTTTCAATATATTACATGTATGTATGTACGGGTTTTTACACAGTATTCGCTAACCATGTTCCACCACCACTGCTGCCACTACTACTGCTGCTGCTGCTGCTGTTATAGAACGTATGAGAGTGGTAGTAGTGGCGGTCCCGTCATATATGAGTGATGGCTGCCATAATCTCCTGATGCAGAATGAGTTTGTCAAAATTCTCAGCAGGTTATTAAAGAGGGTTTCATTCGCACGAAATATATGATTAGTTTTGTGATTATTAAAGAATTAGTTTTTATTTTTATCGTATCATTGACAATTTCTGCTGATGAAAGAGAGATAAATAAACGACAATTGCGTCCCATTAACGCTAAAGTAACGACATGGTAGGACGTGATAAGCATAAGCTGTCATTGGTCTTTGTACATGAAGTCAGCGAGGAAGTATTAAACAAGATCTGTCGATAGTGGGCGCAGGCATAGCTGCCAGCGTGTGAACGTCTGGTTTGCAATCCCGTGGTTTTCGATTCCTGTATGGCCCCTTGGAAAAGTGAGTGAATTCGGTTAAAAAGTCCGTCGTGTATGTATGTATGTATGTATGTATGTATGTATGTATGTATGTATGTATGTATGTGTGTGAGTATGTATGTATGTATGTTATTCTTTTATTCTTTTACTTGTGTCAGTCATTTGACTGCAGCCATGCTGGAGCACTGCCTTTAGTCGAACAAATCGACCCCAGGAATATTCTTTGTAAGCCTAGTACTTATTATATCAGTTTCTTTTGCCGAACCGCTAAGTTACAG
>NC_068983.1:43602618-43604190 GCF_001194135.2 Octopus bimaculoides | reverse complement strand
ATATATATATATATATATACATGTAGTATGTATATATATATGTATATATGTTTGTGCGTGTGTGTGTGTGGGCGCATGTCTTACTGGTTAAGCTGTTGCGCTTGCGATCGCGTGACAGGGGTTCGATTCCCGGATCGGGCAGTGCGTTGCGTTCTCGAGTAAAACACTTCATCTCACGTAGCTTCGCGATCACCTCGACATCCTCGCGTTTCTACACAGGTAATGCTGATTTGATGCGGGGTAGGGGTGGAATTGAATTCATGCGCATGAGCAGCACGAAAATTTCATCACAATAAACAAAATCATCTGTGCAGGCTGTTCATGTTCAACAAGAAATTGCAGAACCGTCTTTCTTGTTGAACAGACGCACACACATATACACACACATAAACACACATACACACACACAATACACATACATAAACCCATACACATACATATTCACAGTAATATGCACTTATCAAAGCTGCAAAATTTTTCACTTCAACACATTAACGGCAGGCATGCCTGTGGAGTGCTCAACTGGAACCCTCACCATTGTAAACGATGGAGTGCCAGTTTTTAAGGGTACACGTATCTGTGGAAGATCAGCTGCTTACACGTTAATTCAGGGGCAAATAATTCTGTTTCTCCCACAACTGAATCATCATCGTCGAGCGACGGAGATCCACAAATACTATTCCCACCACAACTTATACGTTATATATTTTGTCCTTGCTGTAATGTTTGATATATTTAATAGTTTATTATTTCGATTTTATATGTTTTCATCGTCTGAACCAGTGATTTTCAACTGGGGTCTATATGGCCCTTGGAGGTTCATATGGCCCTTGGGGACTCATGTGGCCCTTGGGGACCCATGTGGCCCTTGGGGACCCATGTGGCCCTTGGAGATTCGTATAAGGTTTTGTTGTTGAAATGTATGCGCAACAAATGGCTTACATTTCTGTAATACACAAAATATTTAAAACTTTTTACATTTCCTGATATCATTTACTCATAAAAATGTGTTGGGAGTTTATCGGCGTCGAATGGCCATGACGGTCCCCACTCCATCGAGTAAAATAAGAACCAAAAGGGTCCATGGGCAAAATAAAAGGGGGCGGTTGAGAAACACTGATCATGATGGTTATATATTCTACATTTTATCATTACAGTAATATATTGTATAGTGTATGTTATATTCTTTTCTACTCTAGGCAGAAAGCCCGAAATTTTGGGGGAGGGGCCAGTCGATTAGATCGACCCAAGTATGTAACTGGTACATACAGCGGAATTTAAACTCAGAACGTAAAGACAGACGAAATACTGCTAAGCATTTCGTCCGGCGTGCTAACGTTTCTACCAGCTTGCCGCCTTAAATATTCTTTTCTACTCTAGGTACAAGGCTCCAAAATTTGGGGGAGGGGGCTAGTCGATTAGGATGACTCCAGAACGCAGCTGGTACTTAATTTATCGATCCTGAAAGGATGAAAGGCAAAGTCGACCTCGGCTGAATTTGAACTCAGAACGTAAATACCGCTAACCATTTCGCCCGGCGTGCTAACGTTTCTGCCAGCTCGCCGTCTTATA
>NC_068983.1:43597628-43602608 GCF_001194135.2 Octopus bimaculoides | reverse complement strand
ACAGAATTTGCTTGTCAGTTGTTTGACCTTAACCAGTTGAGCATGTCCCTTAGTGGCAGATGATATGTGCATCTCTGATCACGAGCAGAAGTAGTGGGGGAGCATCATAGCCATGTGCTGGGAGGAATTCTTTGGGGTTTGGATAATTCACCTTTGGAAGCATCAGTGTTTCGTTCAACATCCTTAAACAACCCTAATTCAGGGACCTTTTGAGCGGGATAGGCTACTCGACCTGACGAAAATTCTAACTAGGTCTCACCTGCAAGGTCGTGCGCTGTTTATCTTGATATGAGATGACCATGTCACGCACATATGATTGTGCTGCATGTGCCTGGTGTACCCTTATCAGACGGGTAGTCATGATGGGTATACTGGGCTTCGTATATTTTACCCCAGTGCCACTTTGATAGCATGTACTGCTCTCTCACTCAATAATAATGATAATAATAATAATAATAATAATAATAATAATAATAATAATAATAATAATAATAATAATAATAATAATAATAATAACCCTTTCTACTAAAGGCACAAGGCCTGAAATTTGTTGGGAAGGGAACTAGTCGATTACATCGACCCAGTACACAACTGGTACTTAATTTATCGACCCCGAAAGGATGAAAGGCCAAGTCGACTTCGGCGGAATTTGAACTCAGAACGTAAACGACAGACGAAATGCTTAGCCAAGGTCGACTTTGCCTTTCATCCTTTCGGGGTCGACATATTAAGTACCAGTGAAACACTGGGTCGATGTAATCAACTAGTCCCCTCCCCACATATTTCAGGCCTTGTGCCTTTAGTAGAAAGGATTATGTGTGTGTGTTTGTGTGTCTTTTAACTTTTACTTGTTTCAGTCATTAGACTGCGGCCATGCTTAGGCACCTTCTTAAAGAATTTTAGTTGAATGAAAGGACTCCAGTACATTTTTTATTTAAAGCCTGTTACATATTTTATCGGTTACTTTGCCGAACTGCAAAGTAATGTGGCCGTAAACAAACCAGCACCGGTTGACAAGTGGTAGTGGGGAACAAACAGAGACAGAAAAACAAACACACTCACACAGAGATATATGTATACATACGACGGAATTCTTAGGGTTTCCATCTACCGAATCCAGTCACCAGGCTTTAGTCAGCCCAAGGCTATAGTAGAAGATACTTGCCTGAGTGGGATTGAACTTGGGACCATGTGGTTGGGAAGCAAACTTCTTATCACATAGCTACGCTCGCACCAGCAGCAGCAGCAGCAGTAGTAGTAGTAGTAGTAGTAGTAGTAGTAGTAGTAGTAGTAGTAGTAGTAGTAGTAGTATCATAACGATAATATTTCGACTATTCAATAGCCAGCTGTCTTGTTATTTTACGCTGCTAAGTCCAGTGACATCATATCCTAAAATCGATTCATCTCTCCTCTCTCAGATATTTTTAAAGTTCCACAAAACGAGGGGTAAACACCACGCCTCTGGAATTATCATATTAGAAATAGTTTCTGAACCTAGTTTCAACGATTCCCTTAACGTAATTCTCAGAAAGATTCAGCGTGACACAGAATGTGATAAAGCTAGCCCTTTTGAAATACGGGTACTGTTCATTTAAGCCAGCAGTCTAAACTAGAGCAACGGAAATGAAGTGTCTTGCTCAAGGACACAATGCGGTGTCTCGATATGCGCATCCATTTTTTATATCACAAATTAACTTAAAAAGTAGGCGAAGGAGTGGCTGTGTGATAAGTAGCTTGCTTACGAACCACATGGTTCCGGGTTCAGTCCCACTGCGTGGCACCTTGGGCAAGTGTCTTCTACTGTAGCCTAGGGCCGACCAAAGCCTTGTGAGTGGATTTGGGAGACGGAAACTGAAAGAAGCCCGTCGTATATATGTATATATATATATATATATATATATGTGTGTGTGTGTGTGTGTGTGTGTGTGTGTGTGTGTTTGTGTGTCTGTGTTTGTCCCCCCAACATCGCTTGACAACCGATGCTGGTGTGTTTACGTCCCTGTAACTTAGCGGTTCGGCAAAAGTGACCGATAGAATAAGTACTAGGCTTACAAAGAATAAGTCCTGGGGTCGATTTCCTCGACTAAAAAGGCGGTGCTCCAGCATGGCCACAGTCAAATGACTGAAACAAGTAAAAGAGTAACTCTTTGATAAATAAAGACCCTAAAATTTATTACCGGTGTGAAATAAGGGTTTCATGTGATCAGCAACCATCCTTGATACCAGTGTGGTGAAAAAACGAATGTATGGTCATTAAAATTGGTTAAAAAATACATATTTTGTCACTGTCAAAGCAAAATTAAGGAACGGGTGCAAAATATACAAGGGCCTAAATTTTTTGGGGAAAGGGCCAGTCGATTAGAGTGACGCGAGGATGAAAGGCAAAAATCGAGCTCTGCGGAATTTGAATTCAACGTAAAGATGGACGAAATACTGCTACGCCTTTCACCGTTCCTGCCAGCTCACCGCCTTAAATATACAATGATAATGCTATGATATGAAGGCTATGATATGAAGGCTAAGCAAGCAATATGAATGCGAATTAAAAAATATAGATATAATACATAAACTAGAAGTATAGGTGATGTGTAAATATGTTGTGGTTAGTGTAAAATGTAAAATGCCAAAAATAATTTGGGAACATGAAATAAAGAAAAAAGATATTAAAGTACAAGTTTGAAAGATGTTACCTGGTTTGGGAGCTTGACTAGCTGTGAGTGGCGTTGAGTTTACACATTCAGTTATATCATCAATTAATTTGCTGTTGGGTGTGGTGGAGAAGAAGGTGATTTTCAGTACATACTATTCCCCTTCTGTCTTTTTATTTTATTTTGTTTGAAATATATATATTTTTTTATATGTTTTATTGTTGTAGTTGTGGCTGTGATTCTTATTGCTTTCTTTTAAGTTTCAATTGGTCGTTTAATCATGTCAGACAACCTAAACGTATTGACTGACGACACAGATTTTGTGGAACCTCTTTATAAATACAATGAGACGAGCGATCGATAAATAAGAAATAAATTAATAAATTGTTGCAAGCGTTGACTTCGGTCCTAAAGAGCATGTAAATGTAACAGCTCAATAAATACTAATACTTGCACATACATCGACACATTAATTGGGTGGTCATATGAATGCATTCATGAATAGGAGTACACACTTAAACATACACACACACACACATGCATACACACACAACATACACACAACATACACGCACACATATATATACATCTATACACAATATTATATATATATTTATTCACACAGGGCAGTCCAAAAGTCACTAAACAATTTCATATTTACCTTTATTAAAGTACAAGTTTGAAAGATGTTACCTGGTTTGGGGGCTTGACTAGCTGTGAGTGGCGTTGAGTTTACACATTCAGATATGTCATCAATTAATTGTCTTTTATAAATAATAAATACACTCTTTTGAAAACATTCAGAATTAGTTTTGAAGATGATGTCCTTTCAAATGGCCACCCTTTCGTTCTTGAGAATGGTGAACTTTTTCTAGTGTCCCATCACCATTCGTAACGTTTCTTGACTTACTCCATCAATTTCTTCGTCTTCAACTGCTGGATGGACCCAAGCTTGTTATGGTATACTCTGTCTTTCAGATATTCCCACAAGAGAAGTCAAGTGAGCGTGAGTTTCTTGATCTGGGCAGCGGACACTAATCGTACCCAATAATCTGTTAGCTTCAGTTGCTGCACTAGCTGAATTTTATATGGGAATAAATACATCATCCTTTAAGCTCTCTGTCGTGAGCTTTCAGATATATGCGCACCATTTAGCATTCAAGAGTACTTCATATTTTTTAAGTAATCAGGTATAATGTCCACCTCCATGTCCCTGTTTCCAACTCGTACGTTAGCTGTATGTCTTCCTTCAGTGGGACTTCACCTACGATACAATGGATAACAGTTATCATCACTTAACGTTTATGAACGAAACTCATAGCGGTAATTTTTGTTGCAATGCCTATTTAACATTTAAAGCAAAGTTTCACCGAACTATTTTCATTCATAAGATTATTTTCGCTGCTTTAAATTCTCGCTTGCTGTCTATTAACAAATATTTAAATGGTAAATAATATATTTATCTTACAAATAGCGGAACTGACAGATCGAAAAGTTTTGTGAAATAGATTAGCCATCTCAAAAATACATAGTTGCAAGTAATAGTAGGAATTTCATTCAATAAATCGAAATAAATTTACAGCAGGATTAAATCTGAAGGATTTAGCAAATATGTTCCTATTTTTATTGACTTGACGGAGAATATAACACAAACTTTATTTTTCCTTAAGTTGCGTACATATGAATTCAGCAGAAAAATTGAATAAATTCCTAGTTATTTATATTTTGGTCCAACATGTGGTAAACTAATAGACTCGTTAGAGCGTCGAACAGATTTCTATGAAGTATTTATTCCGACTCTCTGCGCTTTTAGTTCAAATCCTGTCACGGTGAAGGTTTTGCCTTATATCTTTCAGGGTCGATAAAAAAGTACCAATGGAGGAACCGAAAAAAAACAATAGACTATATACCTTAATGAATTTGTCTCGTCTCTGCTTTTTTGAATTCAAATACTACCTCGTCTTACTTAGGAGGTAGACTTAATCCGTCGACGGTCTAACAACACTACCAGGTGCTTTCTCTTGTTTTGCGTGTATACATCTATACATATTTTGTATTTCATACCAAAACTATTATATTTAAAATATGTCATATAGCTAATTTGCTTATCTTCATAATTGCTTCTATACCATTTCTTTACCTTGTGGAATCGACACCCTGCAAAGACATCTTTTGAGCACTACTGTCTTCTTTACGGAGAATCTCTGGATCTCATCTGTGGACTGGATATATGTGTGTCTGTGAATATTATGTGCGTGTGTATGCATATATCTACATACATACATACATACATACACACACACACACACACACACACACACACACACACACA
>NC_068983.1:43589081-43597141 GCF_001194135.2 Octopus bimaculoides | reverse complement strand
TATATATATATATATATATATATAACCATAAATATACAGGGATTAGCAATTGAGTTCTTGTATATATATATATATATATATATATATATATGATGGACTGGACACTTCAGTTGTAAACCAGAGACGATTTATTTATTGTCATCAAACGAAAGAGCTGCACATTAGCTCCCTTCTTCCCTCAAATCGTCATTGTTAGTACACGTCCACACGCGTACCACGTGTCAGGTGTCGAAGTGATTGCAGAGCAACGTGAGACGAAGTGTTTTTGCTCAAGAGCACTACGCACTGTCCGGTCCACGAATCGAAATCACGATCTTGTTCTACCTCTTCCACTAACTTATTGCGCTTCTGATATTTCCAAATATTGACCTCGTCCTTATCGAAAAGAATCAATAGAGAGTGACACTTCTGAATGAAACAACTGCAACCACATGTTGCTTTTTTATTGATATCGAAGTTGATGAAACACGTCTCCGTTCAAATAGAATTTGAACAGATTGGAAAAGGAAATTAGAGACAGTATTGTGTTTTGTGTGGTTGACTCTTATCTTGACAAGTTGCAAACGTTCTTACCTTTTAAAATTTAACTAATATCGGCTTACCTTGGCCAGGAAATTGAAATGAAGAAACGTAGTATACCAAAATTCTGTATAACCCTATTATCAACTTTCGACTTACTTCTGTAAAGAAAATCGTCTAAAATTACAAAACCAAACAAATATAAAGATAGGTGTGAATAAACACGATTGGTACATAGGTATGTGGCAAATAAAACAGCAGTTGTAGACTAGGATGCTTGCACACACACACACACACACACACACACACACAGAGGTGAGATTCGGGTATAAACCTTGTAGAATACTATGCAAAGCTCGTCTACAATTATTGGCTACCTGATGTCACTATACAGTAGAAATACTCCTGCTACTGGATATACTTCAGGTATTCAATAGTGTCCGGAGAGTTTATATAAATAGAGACTGAAAATAAAATTTATAAAATTCTTTATTCAATTCCACTCCAACCGTTTCGACTTGTTCTCGAATCTGTAGTTCACAGGTGAGCTGTCTCTGACGTATACCAGTTCAATTATGTCTGAGACATATGTATTCGAACCCGTCAGAAAGCCATTCGTATGAAATTGGTTGTTTATTTGTCTATTTGTTCGTCTCCTGTGTGCTCGAAAATCTGTTGACCATTTATGTTCAAACTTGGTTTATAGATTCTTTAAACTCAGGATTAAGTTTTGCACAAATATGGATCTGGTTCATGGACCATTGGGGAAACATACATTTTTGGCCCCATGAATAAAATTGAAAAAATTTTAGAAGAACGTAAATTCCGCCATAAGTTTAATGATTATGTAAAAACAAAAGGGCGTATGGTCAAGTTCTTTAAACTTGGTAACATGGGACAAACGCTTCATTTTCACAGCTGGTGTTGAAAATAATTACTTACTTCATTCCATATACATAAAAAGCTTTAAGCTTCCATCAAATGTCTAAAGATATATGGTGCAATATCTTAAAATGATGTCGTAGTAATAAAACAAGTTGGAACTTGCCTTGAAATTTTTTTAAAAGTATAAAACCAGAACATATTGAATTTCATTTTCAGTATAATTTCAAAATTTAATCGAATCACATCCTCCGTGTTGTTCGGATAAATAATAGTGACATGATGAACCCGAAGAAAAATGCCAGTGAAGAACAAGTGTTAGGAAAAATGACTTCTAAAGCAGCTACAAAAAATATGGGTAAAATGAATTGGAAGAAGAAAAGAAAAAAAAAAGAAACAATTATTCATCAACAGGAATCAGATGAACGAAGATCATTTAGACTTCAATACAAAAGAAGTAGGACAATATAAAAGAGAGAGGGTAAGTCAAATGTACTAAGATCATCAAAACTTCAAGAATAAAGATTAAGAAATGCTCAGAATCGGCAAAGATAAATCAGGTTTGCATAGAGCATCGAGACTTCAAGAACAAAAGATAAGTAGCAGACAGAATCAGCCAGACGAGTGATTTGCTCCAAGAGCAACGTTCCAAGAGATTAGGAAAACAGATTACCATGAAGTAGAATCAGAAACAAGAAAGTCATAAAGATTGCAAATGGAGAGAGAAACAGAGCAGCTGAAAGGCGGCATCAAAGAGAAAACTACGAAGCAGTTATTGATACCATTAAGCACCAGAATGGTGGAATACCCTTCCTAGATGCACCAGAAGAGGCTGAAAAGAGACTTGTTACGAAACGGCTTTATGCAAAAGCTAGGCGGTGAAGAAGAATTGCCATTCCATTTGCACCTCCAAGTATTGCTGCAAACCTCCATGGAGGCCGTACAGCCCATTCAATTTTCAGACTTCCACTGGACATATGGTCTAATGAAAGCCCTGCGTGCTATATCAGCAAGGATTCAGAAATAGCTGAATTTCTCAGAAGATGTCAAGTCATAATATGGGACAAGTGTACAATGACAAGATAACTCTTGAAGCTGTTGACAGATCATTGCGAGATATTCGAATTAATGATTCTCCAGTGGGAGGTGTAACAGCGTTGTCCTATCTGGTGATTTTAGACCAAACCCTTCAAAGTCTTCCTAACTGAAATTCGTGCGAGCCTTAAATCCTTGCAACTCGAGCACTACATAAAAATATTGAAGCTTGAAACAAATATGCGAGCTATCTCCATGGTGACTGATTATCTAGACAGTTTTCTCAAGACTTATTAATACAGGGAGAGGACATGTAGACAATGAAGGCGCAATAAATTCATCATCTATTTGCACAATGGTGAAATCTGGAAAAAGAGCTCTCAACAAAGTCATTCCAAATCTCACTGTACATTATAAGGACCACAAATGATTGTGTGAAAGGGCAATTCTAGCTCTGAAGAATGTAACAGTGAATGCAATAAACTTTGTTCATATGTGCCTTTCTGGAATTTGCCAGATTGATCAATCAAAAATAGCAAATTATCCAGTCGAGTTTTTAAACTCACAGGAACCACCAGGTTTGCCTTCTCGTAAGCTTGACTTGAAACTTTGAGTACCTATAATGCATCTAAGAAATTTAGATCCTCCAAAATTGTGCAATGGAACACGACTTGTTGTGAGGAAAATGATGCCGTACGTTACAGAAGTTATTATAGTCTTTGAAAGTGGAGCAGGTAATAATGTAGTCATTTCAAGAATTCCGTAAATACCCACTGATATACCAATACAGTTTAAAAGACTAAGTTTTGTAATGTCCATCAACAAATTGCAGGGAGAGTCGTGATCAGTTAATGGCTTGCAATCGGAGGAGACTTGCTTCTATCACGGACAATTGTTTGTTGGAAGCTCAAGCGTTGGAAGTTCAAAAGAAATCTTGTCGTTTATACTTCAGTTGGAAAAAGCTCATAATGTTGTATATGAAGAAATCTGATCCTAATTTGCTTTTATTTTCTGTTTCAAGTTTATTGTTGTTATGATCTCACAGAATTTGTTGTTAGGACAGTAATTACGGAATCACTAATCACGATAGGTATTAAGAAAATAAATCAAGTTTAGCATGAAATTTCATTTTTTTAAAACCCGGGTAACACCTGGTACATATACTAGTATACATGTATGTACGTATGTATGTTGTATGTACATATACAAAACCTATCTTAGTCAACAACTGTTGTTTTGCTTTTCGTACACAACAAAACAACAGTTGTAGTCTAAAATGACTTGAGATATACATATACACGTACATACTCACACACACTTGACTTTGTACATATGACCTATTGGTAACACTAGCTCCTTTAAAAAAGTCTATATTACTGTTACATATTGAGTAATGTATTAGTCGTTTTGAAATTTAATCGATGAGTGAAGTTATTTATTTTGCATTTCAGGTTATCAGCGTCGAAATTAATTTCTTGAAACCATTCAGTATATCTGCCATGTTTATCTAATCGTCAATTATTTATTTTTAATCAGTAATGGGATTGTCATCTGTTACTTAACCATATCAAATGCTCTTTAACGAAATACCAGCGCTCTTCATACATTTGGTTCTGTTTTCTGCCGCTCCTATTACGGCCTTTACTCCTCGGAGTTGGCTCGTTTTGTACCTACGCCACTGACATCACCGGCATACTTGTCTCGCCACCTTTCATTACATCTGAGCGCCCACCCGTCCCTTTTCCCACACAAACTACAATACGCAATCATTCATCCTCCAAATCTGGTTGACCCGGAACAGTTTAAATGAAGCATTAATAGCATCAACCTCACCAGTCTCGGAAGACCGGCAAGGCTCATGGGCTCTGTTACTTCCTCTACAATCACCAATTAAAAAGAACACAAATCATTCTCAAAGAATAATTAATATACTTAAGAATCAACTTAATAATTAAACTACTGAGGAAAAACTTTCTTAAGCGATCATCAATATTTTGTGTATAATAAACTAACATTGCTTTTACCATTTCTTCATAGTAGTTTATAGTAGCAGGTAAGTTATCGTATTTACTCGTGTATAAGTCGCACCTCAGTTTATCGATTAAAATTAAGTATAAAATAATGCCAATTGAAAACGAGTAAATACGGTAAATTAAGTGATAATTATTATCCGACGTACAAACAAAAGATTCTCAATTACTTGAAGTTTCCTTTGTCACTGGAGGAAGAAAACGAAAACCTAGCGGTTATTGTTAACGACAAGGGGAGATGATTTTAAGAAATTGTCTGTATCAGTCTTGCCTTATATTTATAAACAAGGCAGTGAAATGTATGTGATTTTACTGGGACATAATTTCAATATTCTGCCCAAGCCACTATGCTTTATTTGCCGGGAGACATAAATATCAAACTCCCAATTTTATTTCACATCGGTGCAGACATACCTGTGAGATGAACAACGCATTTTGCAATCATGTAGTTTCGAGTTCACTCCCTTTTTGCAGCATTTTCTACCATAATCCCAGGGCGACCAAAGCATTGTGGGCGAAATTGGCTGACCGAAACTCGTTGTGTGTATATATATATATATATATATATATATATATATTGTAGCAAGTCATAAAAGGCGGTAATATCACGTAATGGTCATTTACCCGAACAATCATGATTATTAGTAATCCTATTGGTTAAAATTACTGCCCATATACGAATTCTAAACTTTCGTCAAAGAAATCTTTCGCGAAATACGGTTCTTAGAATTCGGATATGAGCAGTTATAAAAACCCTGATTTTTGGGGAAATTACACAGTGATCGTAGGATGTTACTAAATTCCACGACATTCACTCCTTGAGATATTAGTTATTTTTTATGCCATGTCTATGACTTAAATCCAACAAGACTTATTTGAATTGTTGTGAACTCTAGTAGTTAGTGTGAAGGATTAGCTAGTGTGAATTTTAAGTCTTAACTCTCTACGACCAAATCACTTTAATTTCTAATTGTACTATAAGTGCTAAATTTACATAAATAAACTGATGTAGTAATTATTTTCTCTTTCTTCACGTTCTTCAACTTGTTACTGAAATTTATTTCTGCAATTATGATGAAACTGTATTTTTTTTTATAGCGGTTAAAAGAACACGAATTTATTTATCGTCAACATACATGCACGCAATAAAATGTCCGTTAGCGTTTCAGAGTATATATTTGTCGCTATGGCTTTTATGTAGCTGGAGTCAGGATTTATGTATAAAGATATCACTTATAAATAAGTTATAAGTGACGTGTTTATCAATATATATTCCTACTTCAAAAGTAAAATAAATATTGATAAACACGTTACTGTGTCAATTAATCTTTGTTTCTTGACATCTACCATTAAATTGTAATGGGAAAGAAAATCTATCCCCAATATCGGATAAGGCAAATCTGCTACAATGAAAATTCACTTATATTCCCTCCTTAAATGCAAATCGAGAGTTAAACTAATTTCTCCAAATGTTTGGATGTCAGACTGATTAACTGCTTGTAGAGTCAAATAAGCAGGCTTAGGTTTCTCTTTCAAATGTTCAGCTAGCCAAATGGAACAAGCTGCTCCTGTATCCACTAAGAATCTTTGTTTGGAGTTAGCGTCAAATATGAAGAATACGCGACTATTTATGAAGTTGTCCACATATTTCGTCGCGTCTAATCTGTGGTTGAAAAGTTTCCCGACCTTTGTTTGTTCAGAAAATCAAACGAGCATGGCTTAATACAATAAGATTTGTCACCAAACTTTGAATGGTAGCAGCATATAGCATTTCTTTTGGAATTTTTGATCTACACCATCTTGCATTATTTCTGTTATAAGAGCGTTTATTTCTTCCCAGTTGAAGACTTTCGATCTTGTCTGACTTTACTGACTCTCTAGATGACAATTCCAATATACCATTTGAGAGAATCTTGCTCTTTCACCGCTGAGGGGCTTATGTAGCAAGTCATAAAAGGCGGCAATATAACGTAACGGTCGTTTGCCCGAACAAGCATAATTGTTGGTAATCCCATTGGTTAAAATTACTGCTCATATACGAATTCTAAACTTTCACCGCTGAAAGTAGTGTTTGAGTACTATGAGGTAACTTGCCAAAGAAAACTTCTTTAAGATAAGACTCTTCTATCTGTTGATTTCCGAGAAGTTCTTTCATTCTACGAAGAAGTTGAGTAGGTTTTCTGTCACCTAGTTATTCGTTATTGAACAGTTTAGCAAATTCTTTTTGCTTTGAATTGGAAATCCTCTTTAGTATCTCTTCCTTTACGGAAGAATATGAAAACGGTTCAGTAGGATCTACTAATAAGTCCCTAATTTCATTACTCAGAGGTTGTGATAAGTTACTTAACATAATGTTATGCTTTTGTGCCTCTGTTGTTCTGTTGTTATTCTGTTTGCTGTAAAACTTGCTTCTAATTTAGCAAACAAGATAGTGGTATCTCCCGTCCAAGCAGGGGACAAAACTGTCATAGAAGCTAGCATATATCCTCTATCAAAATAAGACATTTCAAACTCTTTAATATTTTCTTCCATTCAAATGTATTATACTTTTCAAACAGAAAATTTTGCTCTTAGTGAAATAATGCTTTCAACAGCTATGAAATATAATTTCAATTTGCTAGAAAGTGTAGTTAAACTTCTTATAACTATTGTTTATTTCATCAGCGTTCTTTTTCCTTCAACTTTTAATATCAAATATTTCTATTAATAAAATTTTGTGTAATGAAACTGTCATCTATTTTCTATTGAAAATCTTAATACTTTTATGATGTGATGGTTTATCTACATGATTACGTCGGTAGGTCACCACTTTTTATAGCCGGTTTGGTTACTATTTGTTTTAACACTACTTTTATATGTTTCCTATTTAGAAATAGATAATAAATATATTTTACTTTTGAAGTAGGAATAGATATTGATAAACACGTCACTTATAACTTATTTATAAGTGATATCTTTATACATACATCCTGACTCCAGCTACATAAAAAAACCATAGCGAGAAATATATACTCTGAAACGCTAACGGACATTTTATTGCGTGCATGTATGTTGACGATAAATAAATTCGTGTTCTTTTAACCGCTATAAAAAAATACAGTTTCATCATAATTGCAGAAATAAATTTCAGTAACAAGTTGAAGAGCGTGAAGAAAGAGAAAATAATAACTACATCAGTTTATTTATGTACATTTAGCATTTATAGTACAATTGAAAAGTAAAGTAATTTTGTCGTAGAGTTACGACTTAAAATTCACACTAGCTAATCCTTCACACTAACTACTAGAGTTCACAACAATTCAAATAAGTCTTGTTGGATTTAAGTCATAGACATGGCATAAAAAATAGCCAATATCTCAAGGAGTGAGTGTCGTGGAGTTTAGTAACATCCTACGATCACTGATTAATTTCCCAAAAATCAGGGTTTTTATGACTGCTCATATCCGAATTCTAAGAACCGTATTTCATGAAAGATTTCTTTGACGAAAGTTTAGAATTCGTATATGGGAAGTAATTTTAACTAATGGGATTACCAATAATTATGCTTGTTCGGGCAAATGACCATTACGTGATATTGCCGCCTTTTATGACTTG
>NC_068983.1:43576551-43587210 GCF_001194135.2 Octopus bimaculoides | reverse complement strand
TTTTCGTCTACGCTCAATCCAAGGTTTCAGTTCACCGAAACCAGTGAGCCAAGGAAGTACCAGTTTGACAAACAGAGACCACACCCGTTCACCATCCAAGTAGAGCCAAAGATGCCTCAAATGTAAAATGAATGATTATATGATGAGAAAGATGAAATGAGGATTACCCGGGCCCCACGACCCAGGTAACATCATTGAACATTTTTAAAACGTACATAAATTTTCAAAAAATTATTTTCTTTTTTATTTTGCTTGGTGTTGTTTGTGAAGTCACTTCATTGTTTTATCTTATCTTTTCTTTTTTGAGTGTTTTCATTAGTCTCTGATGTTATTTGTTCTTGTTTGTTCGTGTTTATGTATTCTTAAACTTCTTTTGTGTGTGGGAGGGAGAGAACAAGCGTTTTTCTTCTTTCTCTTCCTCCCAGCAACTTTCCATTCACCGTCACTTATCTCTGTAGACGTTGATGTCAACGGTGTGTCTTCCTTTGTCGTGGACCATCTCTCTCTCTCCACTATCACCTCTTCCTTCTTCTTCCCCTTCTCCTCTGGGACCTCCTCTTCAACTTTCTCCTGCTGAACACTGGCTTTCTCCCTGTGCTTCAGGTTGTAGGTCCTGGGGGCACGTTTTTCTTATGTGCCCTTTCTGTCTGCACCCGGAGCACTTTGGAATTCTGCCCTGTGCGGTGACTTTCAATTTTGTTTCATCCAGAAGAATGACGAATTCCGGTATATCGTCAATGTCCGCTGGTGGGGCTTGAATCGTTGCTCTTAAGCTCTCGCCGCACCAGTTCTGGGCACTTCTGTCCTCAAACTCCATAAGTGTTACTTCCTCTTTTATGTTGGTGAAGGCGGCTGCCAGGAACCATGTTGGTTTAATTTCTGGTGCAAACCCTTCTACAGTTATTTCTGTTGTTCTTTTGCCGAGGTATATCGGCAAAAGGATCAGTTCTTTGGTCTGCAGGGTGATTACTGAGTCGACCCTGACATCACTCTCAGTTATAAACTGAACCTCCACAGTAGCATATTTCCTTCCAGGTCTCATAAACGCCAGCTTGAACATGATAGGCTTCGATGCCTTCTCTATCTCTTGTTTGGACGCTGTCACTATCTTTTTAGTCCTGTAAACCACCGTTTTCCTCTTCATTTCCTCCTTTACCCCCTGGGGTGGAGAGTTAACCTTATGTTAGCTCCCTTCCCCCGTACAATTGTTTGAAATTTCTTTACGCCCTCCGGCTTGATGTTATAAAACGCCGCGGTCGTACACATTCATTGATGTTTTGTAATTATTGAAAGATTGTA
Organism: Octopus bimaculoides; assembly: GCF_001194135.2. Lineage (NCBI taxonomy): Eukaryota > Metazoa > Mollusca > Cephalopoda > Octopoda > Octopodidae > Octopus > Octopus bimaculoides. Next base: position 43,585,911 of record NC_068983.1, on the reverse strand, counting down.
AACTAGAGAAATCAATATTATAGTCGCAGGCCTGGCTGTGTGTTACGAAGTTTGTTTCCCAACCACATATTTCTGGGTTCAGTCTCACTGCGTGGCACTTTGGGCAAGCGTCTTCTACTATAGCCTCGAGTCGACGAAAGCTTTATGACTGGATTTGGTAGACGGAAACTGAAAGAAGTCCGTCGCATATGTATGCCCCAGCATAGTCGCATTCTAATGACTGAAGCAAGTAAAAGGAAAAAAGATGTTAACGATGATAAGAATAAAACGAACCTAAGATAAAGAAAGAGGGAAAGACAGAAAGTGGCCGATAAATAGCTGAAACAAGATCTTTATCTCCCATGTAAAAGAGTGAAATTTAAGACCGTATTTTATTTCTCTTATCTGAAAATCTATTTTATATATCTTATTTTATTGATCATGCTTCTTCTTCAAGGTTTATTGATGAAACAATAAAATTACTGTGTACAAGTCATGTCTCCTTCAACAAATGACCTTTTAATATCCAGTAGGTTGTTTTTCAACGAAGGGAGTAACAAATAACAGTAACGATTCGCTAAAATGGAATCCAGACGACACATGTTTTGCTGCAGATTATATGATTATAGTATTAGCAGGCTTTAACTAAACGTAAATTACATAAAGCAGTGACAGTGAAAATAATCAAAAGCTAACAATAATACAAGAAAGTAACTGATTTGTTGCCATGTCCCAGTTCATTTCTGACCCCCAGAAACTTATGAACAGTTTTTTCCTCGGATGCAATTTCTCTTTACTCTTTAAAGACGAAGATTGTGAGGAAAATTTGGATGCTCTTTCTATCGCGTTCAGTAACAATCTTGCGGTTTCCTCGTTAGCTCGGTGAAACAAGACTTGACGTATATACGTCAAGACTTGTGAAACAAATCTTGACGTGTGTGTGTGTGTGTGTGTGTGTGTGTGTGTGTGTGTGTGTGTGTGTGTGTGTGTGTGTGTGTGTGTGTGTGTGTGTGTGTGTGTGTGTGTGTGTGAAGAGGGGTTTCTATGAGTTTAATGTAAGTTCTTGAGAGAGTTCAAGCCGGTCAGTAACAAACAAACAGAACTTTTTTGAGTTAAGAGAGTTCCTGGTGTTTGTAAATATGTTGTTGAGTTGGTGTGTTGGTTGAGTTGTCGATGTACACACCAAAGTGTGTGTATCTATTTATCTAAAGAATCTCAAATTGAGAATTTTGGGAATGTCTTACATATCATTACTGTGCCACAAATAGATTGGATTTGAAGAATCAGCGTCAGTTTCTTTCGCTCTTTCCTTGTGAAACCGAGTAATACTAAGTTTTCGCGTAAATTTGTTGGTACATAGCCTAATGCACCTATGATGATTGGTGCAAATGAGAATTCATGGCCAGAGGACAAGATATGTAAGTACTGCATTAATTCGCCCTAAATGTTCTTGTTCTCTTTTTCCCGAACTTTTCATTGTACATTCACATCCGCTGGGCAGCTGATCTCTACAACAGTGCATGGCTTTTGTTCACTGTCCCACGGAACACTATCAGGTCTATTATGTTTGCACTGGACTGATGCTTTTGTTGGGGTGTTCCACCAGTATTCCTTGTTTTTAAAGGTGTGAATACCTGCTGGTTCTGACATGCCTTTGATGTATACGCCAGGGTAGTCCTTCCTGCAGATAGCATTGTAAATAGTCTTTGCAACTATATCATACCTCACGGGTAGACAGTGTCTCGTTGACATTTTGGGTTAACTGCTGGTGATGTGGGTGAAATCTTCCATTCTGGTATAGCAGAGCCGACATTTTTTATCACAACATGGATGTTTAGTAGTATCTTTGTCCTTCTTGTTTGTCAGGTATACCTACTTCCTGTTCCTGGATAGTGAAGGCATATCCTTCTAGGTGGAATGTAATGTATCTGTCGCATGTTCAGGGGAGGCTACTCTTATGTCTATGCTGTTGTTGCCATCTAGCTTACGGGATATGTACCCATTCATTGCTTTTTGTTAGTATGATGCCTGCTTCTCCTCCAAGCTTCTGTTTAGGTAGGCCAGTTCAGCCTCCTTTGGGTCGCATGAGACAGTTGTATTCTCAGAGTACTAGCGTAATAGTACTCTCTGTCTGCCTGCCTGTCTAGCTGTCTGTCTATCTGTCTGTCTGTCTGTTTGTATGTAAGTGTGTATGTTATTATTCAACTTTATTTGAAGAGTTATTGCCAATAGAGAAGGATTCCGTTTCTAACCTAGATTCAAGGCTCCTTCATTGCAATTTCAACATCAACAACAGAGTATGTATGTATGTATGTATGTATGTATGTATGTATGTATGTATGTATGTATGTATATGTATTATGTAAGTGTGTATTTATGTATACGTGCAGGTTTGTATGTCTTTTTTTATGTATGTCTTCTCATGCGTATACTTGCATATTTAGACATGCTCATATATATATTTAAATAATAAATCTCTGGAAAGTTTTACAGTAATGGCTTGAATCTGTAGTTTTCGAATCAGCTTTCTCTTTTCTGGTTTTGAGAAGCTTAATCTCTTAAGATAGATATTTAGGCAGTGTATTACAGGTATAAACCTGAACTTGTAATCTGGATAGAACAACTTCAGGTTTCTCAGTAGTTCAACGTAGGTATTCTCTTTTTCATTGATCTTCAGCTTTATGTTAACATCTGTTGAGTAGTTGATTTTCCCAGCTATGCAATTTCTCTTCTCTATCCCAAATCATTATATCAAGTTTATTGTGTTTACATTTTATTGGGGTTTTCACTGAGACATTCCACCATTACTCCTTTTTATTATGAGTGGCTATGGTTTCCACCATACTGTGAGTTCTTATTTCTTTATCCTTGAGGTTGTCCTTTCGACGGACCTTGTTATACAGTGTCCTAGCTACAACATCATTTCTTATCGGTAGTTAATACCGTGATGAATTTTCGGACAACTGCTTATGATGTGGGTGATATCTTCGGTGTTAATTTCACAAAATCTGCATCGGTTGTCACATTTTGCTGATTTTTCTGCATCTCTAGCCCTTTTGTGCATCAGGTACTTGGTTGATATTTTCTGTTCCTGAATTGCAAACGCATACCCTTCGAAGTAGGAGGTAGTAATCCAGCTATTGGTCCACGATAAACTGCTTTGATGATCGATGTTACTATCATCACAGAGCTTTCTACTAACATATCCATGCATAGTCTTCTGCTCATACAGGCTCATCCTTTCATCTGATGATACATTGCGGTAGAGTCGTGCGACTTCTTTGGGCATGTATTTAAGGTTATTAGACAAAGAATGTTGCCCAGGTAGCTGCCTTCCAAGTCTTATGATGTTATCAGTCTCATGTATACAAACTTGGTCAAAGGATACACTTCAACACTTGGTGGTTAAAAGATGTTGCCGAAAGGATATGATGCGACATTCAAAGGCATTTTGGATCGATGTTAAACCTCTACCGTCTTGTTTTCGTTTTAGTTAGAGGTAGTCTACGTTACCGTTGATGTTGAAATTATGTGTCCTTGTTAGTATTTTCCGGGTTTTTACATCAATGGTTTGGATCTCATCAAGCATCCAATCAAGCAACCTAAATGTTGATATGAGTACTGGCACTGCAAACACATTGTGGGTCACTGTTTTATTGAATGCAGAGAGTTCCGAGGTCCAAATTTTCTTTGTTCGGTTGTGATATTCTTTAGTGACATGTGTTTTTATTACAGGTGCCATTGTAAGATATGTTTTCATCCACCTCTAAATACCTGTAACATTCCTCATCAGATATAGGGGAAACAGTTAAGTAATTGATGGAGATGTTGTTAGTCTGGTTTACAGTTTTCCCACTTTTCACAACCATACAGCGACATTTATCCTGACTAAACTCCAACCCTATATCCTTTGAGAATGTTGTAACCAGTTCAAGGTTTTTTTTCATCTTGTGCATATCTTTGCATATAGCTTCAAGTCATCCACAAAGAAACAGTGTGTAATTTTGGTATTTCTGTTTCCTTGTGAACCAGTAAGATATATTTCAGACTTCCTTAACATGAATGATAAGGGGTTTTCAGAAAGTATAAACAACATCATAGAGAGGTTGTCCCCTTGGAATATGCCTTTGCGATACTGTATACTATCAGGGATAATACAGTCACTACTCGTGTTTAATTTCAAGATTGTGGCCCACGATGAAACCAGGTCAGCTACGGCTTTGACTACGCTCACTGGAAGATTAGCAAGTTGTATGTATGTATGTATGTATGTATGTATGTATGTATGTATGTATGTATGTATGTACGTGTGTATCAGAGGCAAAGAGTCTATGTATGCGACGCATGCACTGCATACTTTACTTTTTTTCCAGGATAATTAATTTTAGTGTAATATAAAATTAATTATGGATAAATATTTTCTGTTCTTCTCATTTCTTCATTTCTTAGAATTAATTGTAACCAATCGATGTTAGTAGAAAAAGGTCCGGTTTGCTGAGCGAGAAAAGAAAGAAAAACAGTGAATTAAATACTTTCCTTTTTGATGGGGTGGTCAGCAAGAAAGAGAAAGGCAAAGAGAAGCAGTTTTTTCCTGTTCTGGTATTCTCTTCGAGAAGGGGGTATCAAAGAAATACACAAAACAAGCAACTAGAGAAGTAAAGAGAGAGAGAGAAAGGGCGAGTGAAGCAGATTTTTCCCTGCTTATCCTTTAGCCAGCTGTCAACATGTGTTTAGTCAATTTGCAAGTTTGTTTTATTGTTGATTTCGTACGATTATTCGGTAATAGAGAATATATATTTTATTTATCTTTAACTTGTTTCAGTTATTAGATGGAAAAAACCCCTGAAACTCGGGTCCTATATGGTAGTATTTATGAGCCTAATCAGACGTGTGATTGCAGTCATGTGCAAATTACTTAGTACGTTGTAAAAAAAAAAGACATGAATAAATTATGTGAAACCGAAGGCATATCCACAGTAACGAAGTTCATATCTAATTGAGGCAACAACACAGCAGAAACTGAAAAGAAGCTCGTCGTATATCTATTATAAGAATTCCTTGATTAGTGCAGTTAATTAATTCTCGTGAAACACCACGTTTACCAAAATTACACTAATCAAGCCTAAGAACTAATGCAATTATTATAAGGAACCCTGGATAATACCAAGATTATAGACATTTTTTCACTTAAAGTACATCTATAATGCATTGTATTTACTTTAAATCATTGAAGAATATATTTAAATAAATATAGTGAGGTTTAAATTATTTAACTTATCTAACTTCGATTAAACAGTGGTAGATTTTTCCTTCCCCCCATGATTTTGCGATAACAACGTTCATGCATCTCTTTTCATTTGAATCAATTTATTGAACGAGTTTTTTTGCTTTTTCAATTGTTTGTAATAATTAAATTATTTAACTTATCTAACTTCAATTAAACAGTAGTAGTTTTTTTTTTCCTTTCCTCCATGATTTTGCGATAACAATCAATTTGCCGATCTAGCCCTCGACGAACGTTCATGCATCTCCTTTCATTTGAATCAATTTCTTGAACGAGTTCGTTTGCTTTTTCAATTATCTTTGGGTGTGGTTTCCATTTTTTTTGCTTCCTTTTCATCTTCTCTTTCGTATACCTTTTGATGCTCCATTCCAAGAAGATCGTCGTTACTTTTTTTTTTATATAGTCTTTTTAAAGCAATTCCAATAATCCTCTAACATTTTCGAAATCTAATTCCTTAATTCCTCAAAGCAGAGGTCTCTTCCAATCGTAGCAATTCCATCAATAGCATTGTTGTTCGGATTATTGAAACCGAAAACAACGTTAGTGCATTCAGGCAAAAGATTCTGCCAGGATGCTCTCATGCAGCTGTTTGTTACTTCTTCCAAGACTTGTGAATGTTTTCAACTGCTTGTTTAGTATCAATATTTTTCCCCAAAATTATTAGAGTGATTGGATTATCTCCAGTTATAACTTGAATTACTTGGGTGAAAGCACTTCGCAACTAATAAGGTTTGAATGTAAAAATCACTCTTTGGTCCATCGGCTGTAGTAAAGAAGTCGTATTTGGTGGTAGAAATATAACCTTCGCATTGCTATTTAAATCATTAAGCGAAGTGGGCTGCCCAGCGGAATTATCTAAAATTAAAAGAACTTTGAAATCTAAATTATTATTATTATTATTGCAATATTTCTCAAACGTGGAACAAAACTACATATTGAACCATTCTTCAAGCAACTGCTCTGTCACCCAAGCCTTTTTATGCTGTTCCCAAATTACTGAAAAGGATTACTTTTTACTGCGTTTTAATGCTCTTGTGTTTACAGTATGATAGATTAGCATCTGTTTTAATTTGCATTCAGTTTGGCATTATCTTCGAGTAGAAGTGTTAATCTATCCTTGGGTGCTTTATAACCTGATATTATTGACTCTTGCCAGAAAAGTTCTTGTTGACATTCTTTTCCAGAATTGGCCAGTTTCGTCGACATTGAGGATTTGTCGATAATCCTACCAATTTTCTTCAATTATATTTGTGTGTTGATAAATGTTGTTTTTCATTTATGGCCAACCGTACTTAAACAAAATAAATAAGATTCTTTAAAAAAAAAGCACCTATTGTTTATTTAATTTTAAAAACGATCAAAATTTACTTCATATATAATATATATATTTTATTTTTTATTACAGTGAGACAAGAAAATATTAAAAAATCAAGGAAACAGTAAAAACACCTAAAATTCGTGGACTTTTGCTTTATCTTAGGAAAAAGTTATAATTATAAAATGCAAAAAAAAAAAAAGGAAAGAAAAAAATTAGAACGATCTTATTGATACTTGTATTTAAAATCAGCTTTGCCGTGTTAGACTCCACTGAAAAAAAAAAACACATCATTTTGTTTCCATATAAAATGTTCTTTAAAAATAGGCATGGTTCAATATGGCTACGATATTCCTTTCTAATGCAGCCACAATGGCTGAAATTTTGAGGGAATAGGTCTAGTCAATTACTAGACCAAACTCCAACCCTACATCATATGAGAATGTTGTAACCATGTCAAGGCTCTTTTTCATCTCCTGTATATTCTTTGCAGGAATTCCGACCACGTTCCGTAGTTCGTTATCTCAACAACTCCTTTATAGGATCCAGTGGCTAAAGACAACACCAGGAGGAACCACGTCCGGTTTCGGCTCCTACTCCTCTACCGTTTTCGACGTGGCACCCCCACTCCCACTTTCGGAGGTGTTTCCAGCTCTAACGTTGAGTACGTTTTTTTTTTCTTTGGCTTCTTGCTCTTTGGTTTCTTCGATGCAACGTCAGCGAATGTCAGCGGGCGAATGACCATCCTACCAAATTTCCCTTTAAATATTCGCCGGTAGGCTCCAGCAGCCAACACCAGCTAACTGTCACGTGATACTATCTAAGTTTTAACTAACCAACAGAGGGGAAGGACGCGTAGTTTTGGTCCGCGCCCTCTCTAAACGTACCTTCCAACAGTGTCGTGTTAGTGTCAGTTCCAGCAACCAGAGCCGACTAGCTGTCTGGTGGTACAAGCCTTCGAACTATCAGGGAGGAGGACGTGCAATGAACGAGCCAAATCTATTCTCTCCTTCTCGATATATTATGTTAGACAAGTTCTTGAGCTTTTGTTTGTCGTCCCTTTTGAATTTGGTGGTCATTCTTGTTACCTCGTCATCGAATTTCTTATAGTTCGCTGTATCATTTCCCTTCGGTCACTTAATCTTTGGCTTCTTCACGCCTATCTCTTTTCTTGGCTGTTCCAATTCAACTGTGGAATAACCCTCGCTATGGTTTCTTTCCAGGAGATTCTGGCCACACGTCTTCTGGTTTTCCAACCCACGCTGTGGAATCACTTTCTTCTGATACACCTTTCTTTGGTGAATTTTAAGCCCGATGTAACTAGAAAACACCTTTCCGCAGCAGCCGAACTCCTCATCTAACTTTTCTTTACCTCTTCCTTTCTCCTTGTCCAAGTCATCCACTAAGAAACTGTGTAATTTTGGTATTTCTGTTTCCTTGTGAATGACTTCCTTAATATGAATGACAAGGGATTTACAGAAAGTATAAACAACATTATAGAGAGGCTGTCTCTTTGGAATATGCCTTCACGAAACTGTATTCTATCAGTGACTAGCAGATGTACCCGGCGTTGCCCGGGATGCTAACAGCATAGTTTGAGCTGACATACTGTTGACATACTGTTGACATACTGTGCCTTCTTGTTTTAATTAATCTTGAAAATAATGAAGAATTTAATTAAATAACTTTACCATTAAGATGGTATTTGGGATACAAATCAACATGGAAATTTAATGGAATGTTTTCAGCTTGAATCGCATTAATCCTTTTGTTACCATATTTGTTTCAATTAATTTTTTAAATAATGAAGAATTAAATAAAATAACTTTGTCATTATGAAACTGGTGCATTGAATGTAAATGAGCCTTGCATTTTGAGTGAAAGCTTAAATTTAGATCACTTTAACCTTTTGTTATCATATTCCTGTTAAAATTCGCTAACTTTGTTGCAATCAATTTTGAAATGAATGAAGAATTTAGTAAAATAACTGTCATGATTTAACATATGTTTGGAACATAAATTACTTTGAGATTTTAATGGAAGTCTTAATTTAGATAACTGTAAAACAGGAAGTTTGTATCATAGGACATGTGGGATAGGTAGTAGTTTCCTTCTGTTTTTGTCTATGAAGGTAATTGACTGTTATTTTTAACATTCTGTGTTTGCCTTTCCGCGTTTCATTTGAAGTGATGACAGAGTGCTTTAAAAAAGTGTCAATAGAATTTTGTAACAGCCTTCAAATGTTGATAACTTCAATCAACTTAAATTTATTTTAAACCACTACCGTCATTTAATCAGTTGATTATCATATTATATTTGACTGTTTTTATATCCTTTCTTGTATATAAATTGCCAAGTACATTGCAAATAAAATAAAATGTCTGATAATTTATTGGAGAGCCGAGATAACTATTGAGGAACCGTGGTAAAAAATAGTCTTAAAGCAACATTAATCTTTTGACGGCAACCACTTTTAAACCTTTTGGTAAAACAACTTAGAGAAAAGAAAATGCAACGGAGAACCTTCTTCAAATTCAAACCCGGATTCTTAATAAAAAGGGAAAATCCATTGACGAATAGTATTACCATATTTGGTAGTATCGATTGAAGATAATTATTACTGGCGAAGGTCATAACCAGCCAGTAATGTCATTTTGTGATAGGCGGTGCTACCCTCACCATTCTGAAAAAGAAAACACTTAATTTTCGCGCCTAAAAGCTTTATTGAACAATATAGAACTTATAAAGAACCCTGAAGTTCAATTCTCTTGGGGATTATTTT
>NC_068983.1:43573370-43575480 GCF_001194135.2 Octopus bimaculoides | reverse complement strand
CTTTGAGGTCAAAATTTCCATTTTTTAACTTGGCATACCAATCACGAGCGGTTCTTTCAGCTATGGCACCCTCACCATATACAGCACAAATGTCTCGAGCAGCTTTTGCGGCCTTAGAACCTTGATTAAAAGCGAAAAGAAGGTGTCGAAAATGCTCATTTTTCTTAACTTGACATTCCATTTTAATGATCTGAAAATAAACAAAAATTAACTAAAATTAACTAGAAAAAAACCAAACAAAATAGATTCCAAATTGATTAAAAAATAGAATTTTCAAAAAAAAAAATAGATTTCAAAATTTAAAAACGCAATAAATTCCAAAATTTTAAAAAATGGCGTGAACTTAGTTGCCAACCCAATAATTTATTAAGAAACATTGTAGCTCTTACTCTTTAACAATTCATTATTTCTTACTTCACATATCATGTATTTAACAAATTGTATCTTACGGGTATAAAATGTGCTTAGCCTTATGACTAAACATTGTTGAAGATAGCATTTTCTCTTATTACACATTACACATATTACATAACGCAGCGAGCTGGCAGAATCGTTAACACACCGGGCAAAATGCCCAGGAGTATTTTGTCCGGCTTTACGTTCAGAGTTTAAATTCTGCCGAGATAGACTTCGTTTTTTCTTCCTATCTGGATCGATAAAATAAGTAACGGCTGATGTACTCGACGATCCTCCGAAAATGCTGGCCTTGTGCCAAAATTTGAAGCCAATATTTCAACGCACTCAGAATAATTGGTACATATATACTAGTAAATGCTTGAATGACAATTGCACTTTAATGTATTTACAACGGCTTCCAGATGTTTACTTGCCTAAAATAACAAAGAGTGCTTCAGAACTAAAAACGAGTTTTCGTTCTCTGCGCAAGGCTGTAACCCAATTAGAAGTTGCACTGAAGCAAACTAAGCTGTTTCAATTGATTTTAGAACGGAGATAGAATTTCAATATTTTATGGTAGACAACCATTGTGAAACTTTGCGAGACGATTTTGTCATGTTGACATTGGTTTGTAAGAAATATCACAATTTACTGAAAAATGTATTGATGTTGTGACGTATGAATTAATATTTTCAACTGGAAATAACCACACCTAGGATAGCCCTAATTCACCATTAAAAACTGATTGATATTATCAAAATTATTCTTACACGAAAATATTTCTTTTCAAATTTTGGAATATGGGATGGGGTAAGTCGAGTACTTATTTTATCGACCCCGAGAGGATAAAAAGCAAAGTCGATCTTGCTGGAATTTGAATTCAGAACGTAAAACGGACAAAATACTGCTAAGCGTTTTACCCGGCGTGCTAAAAATTCTCTAGCTCACCGCCTTATTTCAAGATGAAAATATCAATACTTGGCAATCGATGTTGGCTGGTTTACATCTTCGTAGCTTAGCGGTCCGGCAAAAAGACACCGATAGGATAAGTCTGGAGTTGATTTACTCGACTGAATCCTTCAAGGTGGTACGCCATCATGGCTGCTGTCCAATGGATGAAACAAGTAAAAAATTAGGCATAAACGATATTTCCCAATATCAATACATTTTTCAAGAAATCGTGATATTTCTTACAAAGCCAATGTCAACGTGTCTGTTCTCTGCTTTGTCTAAAAATGTTAGTCATGAGCGAAACATCCTTGACTTTTTATTGTCCTTCATCTACAAAGCATTAGATTGTCTCTTTCTCTTCTCAAACTCCGATTCTGCGTTCAAACTAACGTATAACTTTAGTTCTGACAAACTCAAACTTAAACAGATTATAGAAATGCACAATTTCTGACTAAGTTTTGCATTCAAACAATGAGCTTTGTACCGGTCAAGTGAATAAACATATTTAAAATTGCATTTTCAAACCTTCTTTCATATATATTTCCACTCGTGCGGAGTCTTACAACTTTACTTTGTTATATATATATATATAAACGAAAATATCCAGTGAAATCTGTGAAAGTAGTCAGCAGATCCAGTGGTAAACCGGGTGGAGTGCTGGTATGTGGATGACAAGTGCTGAAAGTGGTTCAGAAATGGAAGTCCAAAGAGTAGGAAGTTCGAGCAGGATGTGTGTGTGTGTATACATACATACATACATACA
>NC_068983.1:43571356-43572891 GCF_001194135.2 Octopus bimaculoides | reverse complement strand
GAGGAATGACCAGCAAAAGTGAACTCCTATATGCTAGAAATAGATGCCGAATCATCTAACCACGTTAGATGATTAGGCATCTATTTCTAGCATATAGGAGTCCACTTTTGCTGGTCATTCCTCTTATTTTTGTATGTTATATATATATATATAAACGAAAATATCCAGTGAAATCTGTGAAAGTAGTCAGCAGATCCAGTGGTAAACCGGGTGGAGTGCTGGTATGTGGATGACAAGTGCTGAAAGTGGTTCAGAAATGGAAGTCCAAAGAGTAGGAAGTTCGAGCAGGATGTGTGTGTGTGTATACATACATACATACATACATACAGCTTGAAGAAGATAGTAGAATTGACACGTAGTGCACTACACAAGACCACAGCATCACATCATACTTTGAAGGCTATGCATTTTCAATCCAGGAACAGGAGATTGCCACAAGAGAGAACAAGAGAGGCAGTGACGCTCTTGCAATGCCAATGTGCAACCGCGTGTGTAGGCTATGTCATGTTTCTGTGGAAGACATTACGAATGTGATTAGTAGCTGTCCTAAAATGTCGTGTCACGGTACTGCCTCCCAGTGCGGCACGATGTTGTTGCTAAAACAGTTTACATCGCCATCTGCAAAAAGACCGTCCTGAAATAAACTTAGAAAATCCTTCTGCTATGGAATAAATTCATAAACACTAACACAAGGAATACTGGTGGAATATTCCCATCAAAATTTCTGTCAAATGTAAACATAACAGGCCGGATATTATTTGGGACAAAGGAGCAAAGGTATGTATCGTCTTAGAGGTCAGCTTCTCTGCATATACAAATATCTCTGGAAATCAAAAAAAAAAAAAAAAAGATAACTATGGACAGCTGCTTCGAAACCTCCAGCTTCTATATCCAGACTATTAATTCATATGCGTACCAATAATAATTGGAGTACTAGGTTTTGTTAGTGAATGCTTAATGGAGAATCTGGATAAACTGGGATTTTCAGAAAGAGATATCGACCAGCTAATTCGTACATTACAGGTGCAATCTGTGAGTGGAACAGTAAATTATGCAAGACTTTTCTCAAGTTCCAAACGTGAATTTGTCAGAGTTAGCTACATCCCAAAGATGGAGCCTTGTATTTATGTTGGAAACCAGCTCCCTCCTCAGTGGAAGATTTATAATAATTAAAATATAGCAGCTACATACACACATACATACGTTAAGATCACCAGCATTCTCTCACACACACACACAGCTTCTCGTCTTGGGTTCACCACTTCTTTGTTATCTCCCCTTTTTCTTAGCTCTCCTGTGTGATCCTTCTGTCCGGCATTCACCATGATTGATCGCTGACCACTATATTTATATTTTTTCTCCTTGTTTCTCTCCTTGTTTCTTTCTGTGTTCCTTTCAGTTGAAGAGCGTAGCTCGAAACGTCAACGACTTTCTCTATTCCCGAGCGTTAAACTAATACATCTATTTGTTGTTTACACCACCTGTCTTCGTCTGTTGTTTTTTTTCGTAAATTCTCCCATATATATATATATATA
>NC_068983.1:43568913-43570978 GCF_001194135.2 Octopus bimaculoides | reverse complement strand
TATATATATATATATATATATATATATATATATGGGCGGGGGTCGGATTTCAACGCAGGAAAAAAATATAGGCAAATTTGTTGTTGAAAATGCACTTAAATTTGAAAAACTTATAACTGTTTAAAATAGATTTATTTACATATATACCAAATTAGTTTCAACAACATTCTTTGTTTATCAATGGTAAAAATTTAGAATTATGAATTAGAAAAACATCCTTAAAAGTTTCATTGTTGACAAGTTTAAAAGTTCATAACAGACAAATTTAGAATTATGAATAAGAAAAACATGTTTAAAAATTACGATGTTGACAAGTTTAAATGTTCATAACATTAAAACTGTGCATCAATTTGTTTAAATGTACAAAGCTCCTTAGTGTTAGTAGTGAATATCATCAAAGTTTCAGTCATACTGAGGGGAAAAAACAAGGGAGAAATGAAGATAGTAAAAGAGGGGATTTGGTTTACAATTTCTCTGATCCTCTTTACGCTGTGTAGGAACTTTCGCTTGTAACGATGTGTTTTGGAATCCGAGGTATATATAATTTCTTCCGCGAGCGGATCTGATTTTTGATTCGTTATAGTACTGGTGACGTCTTCTTTTCCGGTGGTCAAGTTTGTTGTTCTACCTGGTTGGTGTCCCTGTAGAGATAGGACATCAGTCGTTCCGGTTTGTTGATTCTCTTAAAGGATCATTTTGCTGTATTTGTTGAAGTTCTGTTTTGATTGGCTAGAGTTAGGTGACGTTAGCAGCTGGTGTTTATAAAATTTCACTGTTCGAGAAATAGGTGACGTTGACAACTAGTATTTGTATGGTATCATTGTATGGTGATTTGGAGTTGCGGTTTCGAAACCCGGGTAGAAGACTGTTACTAAAGTTTTTAAAATTATTGTTCCACGTTGTTCACCTGTGCTTCGAAGATCTTAATCTATATTCTCAAATGTGGAGGCTGTGGTGAAGACTACATACGTCAAACTAGTTTAACCTTGAAGAAAAGACTAACGGTGCACAGGCAATAAATCCGGAACCCCACGACTAGGACAATTCCCGTAAGTAAACACCTAGACCAATGCCCTGTAAACATAAACCTGAAATACCAAATCTTCTCTCTCTATCAATGCACCGGAAACACTTCAACCAAATTCCGTTTAAACAAGGAAAGCATACTCATTGAAAAATATAAACCACAGCTGAATATCATTTCGAAGGAAGGAAAAACACTAAAGAGAAAAAGGAAAAAGGAAACAATTTCTCCACAAAAAAAAAAACAACCAGGAACAACAGACAATTTTAAAACTTTAGTAATAGTCTTCCACCTAGGTTTCGAAACTGCAACTCCAAATTACCGTACAATAACACCATACAAATACTAGTTGCCAACGTCACCTATCTCTAGACCAATGAAATTTTACAAACACCAGTTGCTGACGTCATCTAACTCTAGACCAATCAAAACCGAACTTCAGCAAATACAACAAAATGATACTTTAAGAGAATCAGCCGACCGGAACGACTGATGACCTTTCCCCACAGGGACACCAACCAGGTAGAACGACAAACTTGACCACCGGAAAAGCAAGACGCCATGAGTACTACAACGAATCAAAAATCATATCCGATCGCAGAAGAATTATATATACCCCGGATTCCAAAACACACCGTTACAAGCGAAAGTTCCTACACACAACGGAAAGAGGATCAGAGAAATTGTAAACCAAATCCCTTTCTTTTACTATCTTCATTTCTCCCTTGTTTTTTCCCCCTCAGTATGACTGAAACTTGATGATATTCATTTCTTGTCGATCACTACAAACACTAATGAGCATTGTTCATTCAAACAAATTGATGCGCAGTTTTAATATTATCGACTGTTATGAACATTTAAACTTGTCAACGTCGTAATTTTTAAACATGTTTTTCTAATTCATAATTCTATTTTTACCATTGAAAAAACAAAAAAATATTGTTGAAACTAGTTTGGTATATATGTAAATAAATCTTTTTTAAACAATTACAAGTTTTTCAAATTTAGGTGCATCTTTAACAACAAATTTGCCTATATATA
>NC_068983.1:43565334-43567086 GCF_001194135.2 Octopus bimaculoides | reverse complement strand
TTTATCATATGGGAAGGCTCTAGATAGAATATTCCATTCCAAATCAAATTGTATATGTTTCTTTAGAAACCAAATTAATTTACTAAGCCCAGTATTGTTGCGTTTATTGATATGTCTAAATGTAGAGTAATCGTTAGATATTCTTTTGGACAACTGAGATGAAGAACTACCTATATAAAAAAGACATCAGGACCGTAAGTAATTTTACATTGATAAATAGAGTTTCTAGTCTTAGAATTACTGCTAAGGAAACGAATACAATTCTAATTTATATCAGAAATATTAATATTGTTGTTATTATTGTTCAAAGAATGGTTAGCGTTTATAATAGCAATGTTATTATTTTCATTATGTGGATTTGTATTTAACAACTTATTGTCATGCGAAGAGATGATTTGTGAAAGGTTTTTGGTGTTTGAAAACCCTATCCTAAATCGGTGGGAATTGATAATCGAATGGTATCTTGAATTTTGGGGGAAATTCTTATCTATAGCTTCACGAAACTGGTAAGGGAGGTTGGATACTGTTGAATGATGACACGTCGACACTGATTAATATTAGCGTTAAGTAAAACTTCTAATCAATAAATCCAGAAGGAATAGTTTAAAATAATCATTTATTGATTGGTGTTTGTGTTCTTCCACGTCTTCCCTCATTCAGAAATAATTAGATATTTTACATTAAGAAAAAACTGTATAAGTGAGATTTTCTTTTGGCGTAGTAAAAAAACAAAACAAGAGAAAACAACAACAACAACAACAACAACGAAATCCTTTCTTTGAGGACAAAGCAATCGAAAAAGTTACAACGTTGACTAACTGTCGTTGGCAGATCACTTATAAATCATTTTATATCAACAAATATTTAGAAAAGAAAGCGGTACCGAAAATCGCTTCCTTTAGATTAAGTCAAACATTCACCTCAATCTTGTTTAATCGAAAAACTACAACAGCTTTGTTACTGCTGGTCTATGCATCGATCTCAAATCCATCTACTATTATATTTGTAGATTGTTTGAAATTGTAATATGTTACCAACCAATCTCAGTGAATGAATAACAGTCTTCAAACAAAAGTTTATCGAATCGAATAAAAAAGAAATAGAATAAATATCGACGCATCTGCTTCATTCCAGTAAATGCTATCATCACCGAGGACTTTTTAGGTATTATTTTCTTATTTCAAAAGTAATTTGATGAGCACGTAAAATTAAGGAAGCGTACATAATTGCTTACTATTGTAAAGAAATATGTACTTTGGTAGAGTTGGGTGAATAGATAACTTATTGATTCTAAAGTCGAGGTGATGAAATATCTCTACAGGCATATATAAAAGTTAACACTGGTTGATTTATTTTTGTCTTCATTCTATGTATTGGAATTTCAGGTAAATTCGTTCGATTTTTTTCGTTCTTTTTTTCTAGTTAGCACTCCATCGTTAATAAGATGGGATCTATTTTAAAACGGGGGCGCCAGTTTTCATTTATGTTTTATGTAGTGCTTTTGGTACGGAAAGACTTTCAAACTTCGTATACTTATCTATTTTGTGTTATAGAACAGAAAAATATTTTTGTATTCGAATTTATTTCATGTAAAAAATTGTCTTATTTCGATAATTTCTACTCATCACTGACGTCTATTCAGTTGAAAACAATTAGCGCTGTAACGGTGTATATCGTATTAATCCCCTAACCCTAACACTAACCCTAACTAGACTGTTAACCGTAACCGTAACCCTAACCCTAACCCTAAAA
>NC_068983.1:43561397-43563098 GCF_001194135.2 Octopus bimaculoides | reverse complement strand
CCAACGTTCTCAACCCGAATGTACGACGGAACAGGCTGTTCAGTTGAATAAACCCGAGACCTAGAGTCGCCCCCAGGCCATCGTCACATTCAGACTCTACCAACCCACTATATAAAATCCGTGTGGAACCCCCACCGCTGGCGTTGCCTGAGCGCCGGAATAACAGGAGGGCTTTATGGCACTCTTTATTCCGTTCACTCGACCTCAGTCTACGAAAACACCAGGCTTCCTGTTCGCAAAAACTTTTGAACTCGGGGAACATTTGTATGGCCAGCGGAGACCACACCCGTTCACCATCCAGGAGAATCCAGAGATGCCTCAATCTTAACGCATGCCTGCGCATCATTAACCAAGGCATTCCTAAACCTCGCTTTAACGGCTTTTGACAACAGACAGAGCGTTTCACAAGTGGCGACCTGCCCTTCCACAAAAAGGGAAAGAGCTGTCTCACCAACCTGATCAACCACGAATCCGGACAGACCACGATGGATATTTGTAGCTACAGTCGAGAGTGGGCGTTATTATTATTATTATTATTATTATTATTATTATTATTATTATTGTTGTTGTTGTTGTTGTTGTTGTTGTTGTTGTCATCGTCGTCGTTGTTGTTGTTGTTGCTGTTGTTGTTGTTGTCATCGTCCTCGTCGTCGTTGTTGTGGCTGCTGTTGTTGCACTTGGAAAAGACGTCTGTCCCAGGTTTGTTTAAATTTTGTCGCTTCAAAGATTGTTATTTGCGTTTATTACTGGACCTTCTAGTTAATAAGCCCACACGCTTTCTCTGCAGTGAGTTGGCCCTGAGAAAATATTTTGAAATATATATTGGAAAATTTCCTATTTTAAAACAAGAAACATAGTCTCCAAATTGAAATGGGTGACGGCTGTTGCAATAACCAGTAACGGCTAGTCAAGAGTGAACATAGACACTGTACAGCAACAACAGGAGCAGCACTAGCAGTGACAAGCACGACAATAATAATGATGCAAACACGACCTCGACTACCACTATCACCTCCACCTCCACTAGCTGCACAAACATTAATACTATAAAAACAGCAGACAGTTTTAATTTCCAAGCAAAATGGAACGGGTTTTGCATATGCCTGTCATAAATTAGAATCAGGAAACATTTCAGAAAAAGAAACTTAGAGATGTCAAAACACAACTCTCAAAGAATGGCTGAATTATTTGTCTCATTACGCCGATAGAAATACAAAATGCGAGGGAAAAACAATTAAGTACGAATACTTTTCAATCAAAACGAGGCGAATCGAGCGAGCGACGCAAACCCATACTGGGGCATAAAAATCTACGTCATTCGAGGAAGTAGCTTTGATACAGTTGAGGTGAGGCTCCTAACTGAAGAAGCTAAAGAAAATGCAATTACAACTCTAAAGAGCGATGAACCAATTCCGATATACTTTGGAAATAACAATGGAAATGGCAACAATAACTACACCGCCACCACCACCAACAACAATAATGATTACACTACCACCATCAGCAACAGCAATGATAACAGCAATAGCAACAACCACACGAACAGCACCGTACACACCAGGAACAACAGCAACAACAACGTCCGTCACAATAACAACAGCAACAGCAACAAGAGCAGCCACACATACAATGATAACAACAATGGCAACAACAACACCTTAGAAAATCTCTTTTATAACCCAATTGACAAATCCTATGATA
>NC_068983.1:43553002-43558611 GCF_001194135.2 Octopus bimaculoides | reverse complement strand
GTTACAAACACACACATGGACGCACATACTTACATATAAGCACGAACACATAAGTGCGTGCACACATATGAGCGTGCACACATACGAGCTTGCACACACTCACATGCTCATACCAAACAGTTTCGAAACAACGCCAAAACAACGCCAGATCATACATTCAAAATAAATGGAAGTGGAGAGACAAGTTACTGAAGAGATTGCAAGAGTGCAATGAAATAATTTAACAAAAAACTATATAAATTAATAAAGGACTGAACCAGTGCGTGTGTTTATTACCGGCATAATGCCTCTCCCAAGGTTTAATTGTATTTCTTTCAACACACGTATCCACATCAAGAATCTTGCACACGAAATACACATACGAAATATTGTCAGAAAATAAATTGAAAAATAAATATAAACTCTAATGTACAAAAATATAAAGTTGTGTGGGATATGAACAGCTGTCTTTGAGTCTGTGGGCCAAGTCCTGCCAAGTTCAAGGCCATGATCCACTCATACCATTATATTTGTGTTTATCTTTATTTTCCAATATCTATCTGCCTTAGGCGGCGAGCTGGCAGAAACGTTAGCACACCGGGCGAAATGCTTAGCGGTATTTCGTCTGTCTTTATGTTCTGAGTTCAAATTCCGCCGAGGTCAACTTTGCCTTTCATCCTTTCGGGGTCGTTAAATTAAGTACCGGTTGCGTACTGGGTCGATCTAATCACCTGGCTCCTTCCCACCCAAAATTTCGGGCTTCGTGCCTAGAGTAGAAAAGAGTATCTCTCTGTCGGTGTGTTTATCTGTTTGTAGGGAAAGCGTGTGGCATACTGGTTAGTGCATTCAGCTCACTGTCATAAGGGCAGTAAGTTCGATTCTCTGCGGTGCGTTGTCCTTAAGCAAAACACTTTATTTCCTGTTGCCCCTGTCAACTCCGCCGACAAAAAATTGTAAGGCTAAAGGGCCAGTCTTGTAACATTCGGCGTGTCATGCTGAATCTCCCTGAGGACTACGTTAAAGGAACGTGTGTCTGTGGAGTGCTCAGTCCCTTACACGTTAATTTCACGAACAAGGCTCAGGAGTGGCTGTGTGGTAAGAATCTTGCTTACCAACCCCATGGTTCCGGGTTCAGTCCCATTGCGTGGCACTTTGGTCAAGTGCCTTCTAGTATAGCCTCGGTCCGACCAAAGCCTTGTGAGCGGATTTGATAGACGGAAACTGAAACAAGCCCGTCGTATACATGTGTGTGTGTGTATTTGTGTGTCTGTATTTTTTCCCCACCATCGCTTGACAACTAATGTCGGTGTGTTTATGTCGCCGTAACCTAGCGGTTCGGCAAAAGAGATCGATAAAATAAGTACTAAGCTTACAAAGAACAAGTCCTGGGGTCGATTTGTTCAACTAAAGACAATGCTCTAGCATGGCCGCAGTCAAATGACTGAAACAAGTAAAAGAGAAAAAAAATCTGTTTTGTTAATCAACTTAATTAGAACACTCATCATCGTAACCGACGGAGTGCCTAATCATGTTTTCAGTTGTTGGCACTCCGTCGCTTACGACGTCGAGGGTTCCAGTTGATCTGATCAACGGAACAGTCTGCTCGTGAAATTAACGTGCAAGTGGCTGAGCACTCCACAGAGACGCGTACCCTTAACGTAGTTCTCGGGGATATTCAGCGTGACACAGTGTGACAACGCTGACCCTTTAAATTACAGGCACAGCAGAAACAGGAAGTAAGACTGAGAGAAAGTTGTGGTGAAAGAGTACAGCAGGGTTCGCCACCATCCTCTGCCGGAGCCTCGTGGAGCTTTAGGTGTTTTCGCTCAATAAACACTCACAACGCCCGGTCTGGGAATCGAAACCGCGATCCTATGACCGAGAGTTCGCTGCTCCTAACCACTGGGCCATTGCGCCTCCACCATGTTTTCAGTACTTAGTTTTTAAAAAGCTGACCAATACTTACCCTCCTTTTTTCTCAGTCTTTATCTTCCCCTCCCTCTCTTTTGCAATATTCTACTTTCCTTATCTTTTCTCTGTCTTGCTTCTCTTTATCTCTAGGATGTATTTACTTCTTTCAAATTATTTTTACCTATTTCTTTTTATCTATATATGTTTTACATTTTTATTGTTTTACTGCTGCCTTTTTTAGTTTTTCCTTCCTTTAATTACAATCCTGTCTTGTCTTTTTTCTCCTCTCTTTCTGTTTCTCTGTTCCATTTGCTTTCTGTGCATTTATTTCCCTCTCAAAACACTTATAAGAAATCTTGCCAGCTTTAGGCATTTGATGCTTGAAATAATGCAGTAAAGTGTTTCCCTGATGATTTCTTGTGATTATCATTCAGTTACACTTGGAACATCCTGTGCAGAGGTTCCAAACAGCTATAACGGTGACACATACAAACTTGTGTTTATCATAATTTCTCCTACATTTGCTCCGTATAACTAGTAATACTACCAAGTATAGAAGTAACCAAATCACTATACTTAAAGAAGACTGGATTATGATAATCTACATGGAGCTCTAAACTCGACAGTAACCGTCATACACAATATATACATACATATATGCATATTTAAGCAAAGTATACATTATTATAGATCCATTTCAGCCGATCTTACCAATCAGTTTCACACTGGATATTAGATAACAAGGTGCGTAACTAAAACCATGTGGTCTTCAGAGATGGCAGGAGCACATGATTTTAGTTAGCTGCTGTTATATGTTATAAAATAACCTGTACAAAACCGATCGAGACGTTTAGCTGAAATAGATCCATGATACTGTATACTTTAATATACCCCCTTTTATTGATAAATATGATTGCTTATTTTTTATGACTTATAGATTCTTAGACGACTTTATATATATATATATAATCGTTCACTTTTTCTATGCCAACATGGGTCAAAAGGATTTTGTTGAAACGGATATCCCATGGCTTGATGCCCTTCCTGATGCAAACCCTCACATATTTCTAAGCAAAGTATTTTTACTCATGACTGGACATGTTTACAGGGAAGATTGGAAACGAATGACACCGCTTGTATGACGGTAACATTCACTGACAACTACTGCATAATGTCATGTCAAAGAAGCACATACATATACACATAAACATGCATATATAAGAATATGGCAACAAAAATGTTAAGAATATGGATTGGTTACCAGAATTAACAAATATTTTGATAAACATCATTTGTATATGTTGATATGCTTGGGCGTAGAAGTGGCTGTGTGGTAAGTAGCTTGCTTACGAACCTCATGGTTCCAGGTTCAGTTCCACTGCATGGCACCTTGGGCAAGTGTCTTCTACTATAGCCTTGGGCCGACAAAAGCCTTGAGTGGATTTGGTAGATGGAAACTGAAAGAAGCCCATCGTATATATGTAAATGTTTGTGTGTCTGTGTTTGCCCCCCAACATCGCTTGACAACCGATGCTGGTGTGTTTACGTCCCTGTAACTTAGTGGCTCGGCAAAAGAGACCGATAGAATAAGTACTAGGCTTACAAAGAATAAGTCCTGGGGTCGATTTGCTTGACTAAGGGCGGTGCTCTAGCATGGCCACAGTCAAAAAGACTGAAACAAGTAAAAGAGAGAGAGAGTATGCTGTTTTAAAATTTTTTTTTTTTTTTTACACTTGTTGCGTCTGGAAGGAGAAAAGATCTCTGCTCATGGTCTTCGCAAGCTCACTTAGACCTGTGAAATTGATGCCCTTTGTATTCTTCTTGAACTTTTCTAAGTCAACATCTGTAGGAAAGACACGAGTAGGGTTAGAACTCCAGAGGAACAATGTTCTGGGAAGGAAAAGTTTGGGTGCTGGGATCAGTGCAAGGCCCAGAGTTAGGCTTGGACGCTACAAAGGTGATGAAAGGAAGAGAGACAAGTGAGACAGGGATTCCTGAATTCAGCCAGATTTGAAGAGCAGAGGCCATCATAGTAGTGGTAGAAAATCAAAAAAATGAGACAGTACATCAGTAGACAAGAGGCTTGTTTATGTCTGAGATTGACTTTATGCCAGTCAATGCTGGAAATCAACAAAATGGATCAGGTCTATGAAAACAAGAGCAAACACAATGGTGAATAGTATTGGAGATTGGACTTTATTGTTTAATGTATTAAATAAAAAATTTTAGAAAAATCAAATCAATAATGATAATAATAATAATAATTGTTATTATTATTACTAATACAAGTTGACTATAACATTACAAATAATAAAAACAATTAGTACAAGGAAAACTTTTAAACGGAAATATTGAATAAATATAATAGATTACATAACTTTTGAGAAGATAAATATACAATGAAACTCATTCACATATCTATACACACAATATATATATATTATATATTGTACATACAGGTACACATTTATTTATATACACAAGCATGGAGTGAATATACACAACAAATTTCTTTATACATAAATAAAAAAAATAAATAATTGAACCATTATAAGGAAAATAAGATGTAAATTAAATCCAGGGTGTCCCCTAAAGATGGGATACAGTATAAATGTAAGTCACCAGAACAAGAACAAATGTGACTGAGAATACGAAACATATTGGCACGGCCATTTTGGCGTTGTTGGTTCGATGCTGACTTTTTTGATATCAAACATTTAATGTCTCTTCCATTCTCCCCACCACTTTCTCTGTTTATCCATGTAAGTATATTTCTCTTTATGTATATGAAGAGAGGGAAAGGGTTTACAATTTATTAATTGAACAGGATTAATTAATATAATCTCTTTCTATCTGTATGCATATTTTTATTGCTGGTGCTGGATCTTGCCAGTGATAGTGCCATATAAAAAAAAAAACAAGTCCACTCTGTAAACTGGTTGGCTTTAGGAAGGGCATCCAGCCATAAAAGCCATGCCAAAATAAATACAGGAGCTTGGCACAATCTTCTGACTTGCCAGTTCCAGTCAAAACTGTCCAACCCATGCCAACATAAAAAATGGATGTTAAATGATGATGATAATATTTCTATCTTACTCTTTTTATCTGTATTTCTAAATGCGTGTGTATGTGCATGCATTTGCCTCCAGTGCCAAAACATACCACCCCCGAAACAGGCTGAATGTTCAGTCAGCTGTGCCAAAGCATCAATGACCAAATAGCTGTGCCCAATTGTCTCGTTCCACATGGTTGAGCACCCATGATCTTGTAGACTACAAATAGAACATGTCTCCCATCATTACAGGATATCCTATATTTCTTTCATAACATGACATATCCGTACGAAACGATCGTTAACATAAATGAGGTTTAATGTTATGTAATTTCATTAAAGAACTTCATTTTTTATAACTTTCCTGTTTCTTTTTGTTTTTTTCCTTTAGTTTTTCACTGCATGATATAGAGTAGAGCACATAAATATCACCAAGGTTCACTGAATTTATTACAAAGTCAGATGTTCCAACACAAACTAATGTCATATTGGAATACAATACATATCGCTGTCTTCAATCACCAACTCTCATAAAACTCAACCTGCTAGAAATAGCAGGCAAATTTCCTTCAAATCAAACACTATCATTTTTCCTTTTTTTTTTTTTAAAAAAAAAAGTATATACTGGAAAATGGAGTCACAAATGCACTATATCTGTAAAAAAAAA
>NC_068983.1:43551709-43552829 GCF_001194135.2 Octopus bimaculoides | reverse complement strand
AAAAAAAAAAAAAAAAAAAAAAGGTGGGGAAGAATGGTCCTCACTGGAATGTCTTTGGTCAAAGGTCTGCCAAATCAGGGATGATCTGAAACTTAACAATAAATCTTTTAAAATTAACATTTTGAAACAAAACAGACTGATTCCATGCAGATTTTCTAAAGTAAAGCTTCCCAAGTAAAAAAAAAAAAAGAAAAAAAAAAGGGATCTTTTATGAGAAGTATTATGGAGTCATATGAAAAATGGCAAAAGCACATCAGGGAATGGAATTGGAACAAAGTGGTTGGAAGAGAGAATATTCTAGAAAATAAATGTACCACTTGAAATGGTTTATAATTTTACACAACACTTGTGAGAATTTAATTCAAGATTTCAAATCGGTGAACCATAGAAAACTGCAAATATTTTTGAATTATTTCTTTCAAACAGAAAATACAAAATATGTAAAACCATATTAAGTAAATCTAAATAAATAAAAGCCTGTATCATTGACGATAACAGCAGTGTTATTTTTATGCCCACTTTTCTATAGGTCAGATGAAATTCGTTGATGCAGATTTCCTATAGGTGGATGCTGTCTCTGTCACCAACCCTCATCTGTTTCCAAGCAAGGTGATGTCTCCTCTAATCTTCTAAACAGAAACAACAATTATAGTTCTACAAGAACTAGAATTTCAATGAACGACAACTTTGAACTGTGAGAACACGAAATGCAAAAGATTCACATTAAGTAACACAAAATTTAAAAACAAAAAAAACACCAAACATATTCATCTCATTTTCAGCTCCTAATAGCTATCATCATGGTTTTAATACCATTTCACTATATTTTATATATATATATATATATATATATATATAAATTGTAAGTTTTGTATAATTATGCATGTTTATAAATATTTTAAACATTCATGATATTTCTGAAGTTTATATCATTGTATATGCCTGTATACTTTATTTTACCTTACTTTTTAGACATTTTAGAGACTCAAAACTATATATTTATTGATTCTAGAATGAATTGAACACACACACATATATTAAATCTTGTGTTGGATATACGGTAGTGTTCCTGTGATCTTCCAACATTATGTATCCATTCTTACTATAATTTGTGTATATA
>NC_068983.1:43545407-43551530 GCF_001194135.2 Octopus bimaculoides | reverse complement strand
ATATATATATATATATATATAAGTATACACACACACACACAACACTCGTGAAAATTTCTTGAGGAAGTCTTTCTTTCTTGCACGTTTTGTTCTATAAACTAACTGTGTTCAAGTTTTACCTTTTTTTCTTTTAAGTTTGTATTTTCTTATTAGTCAAAGAAACTTGTATGAAAAATAAAAAAAGATAAACCTTGAATGCAGTTATGTATAGAATGAAACAAACATGAATACATATATGTTTGTACATATATATAAAGAGAGACTAATTCATCTGTAAACATTTGTAAAATATAAATTCAGCAATAAATTGAAGAACTTAACGGGCACCTGAGTGGTCCTAAGAATGGGAAAGAAAATCTCTTTGGTTACTCAATGTCGGTGCTAATTATAAAGATATTGTTAAATATATATCTTGTTCAACATACTGCACAGAGCTTAATCTGATTTTCAAAAGTAATAACTATACACACAGACATAAGATATAAGTAAGAGTTTGAATGACTGTTGTGAGTCTGTTTTGCTTCAGTCTCAGAAATCTTTCTTATAATTTCTAATAACATTTATTCTAAATTCCAAGTAAAATGTTTTAAGTTTGCTGTAAAACATTTTAAGTATTTTCATAACAAATTTTGACAGTATAAGAATTGGGAGATATATTTTTATAGGAAACAAAATAATTAACAAACAATCAACAAATAACATCTATTACAATTTGATTTGTTTTTTTTTAGCAATAAAAAAAAAAAAATGCCATGAAATCCTTAGAATTTATAGAACAGCTCTTAGTCATTTTACAATATCTTAGACACTGGTGAATTATCCTAAGCAGTCGCATGCTGTTCCGCTGTTGCTGCCGCCATTACTCGGTTTCCGTTTTGATTTGTATGTACAGATTAGTCATGTAGCCTCCCGATCATTCCCTCACTGGATATTTACTGTTTTAAAACCTGACACTAAGTTATAACAGTTATAAAGAAGAACTATGGAGGAGGAGGAAAAATATCAATTTTTTTTTGGCTCGGAAGAGATGTAGTCAGTTAATTCCTCTTATATTTATTGAGTAATGTATTCATGGATGGTTAACGGGTTGGATGTGATGCAGAAGAAGGGGCAAAATCTCCTGAAATATGCACATACATATAGGCTGTGTGGTAAGTAGCTTGCTTCCCAACCACATGGTTCCAGTTTCAGTCCCACTGCATGGCATCTTGGGCAAGTGTTTTCTACTATCGCCTTGGGCCAACGAAAGCCTTGTCAGTGAATTTGGTAGACAGAAACTGAAAGAAGCCTGTCGCATATATATATATATATATATATATATTAGGTTGGTGCATAATTACTGCGGCTTTTTTTCAACAAAAACAATAACAATATTTAACAAAAACATCTTTAAATGACTGTCTGACCATCTGCCAAACAAATAGGAAGCAGTAATTGGAGTAGATGGTGAATATGCTCCGGAATAATCATTTAAAGATGTTTTTTGTTACATGTTATTGTTTTTGCTGAATAAAATTTGTTGAAAAAAAGCCGCAATAATTATGCACCAACCCAATATATATGTATTTGAGTGTCTATGTTTGTCCCCCCACTATCACTTAACAATCAATGTTGGTGTGTTTATGTCCCTGTAACTTAGCAGTTTGGCAAATGGGACCAATAGAATAAGTACTAGGCTTACATAGAATAAGTCCAGGGATTGATTTGTTCAATTAAAGATAGTGCTCCAGCATGACCACTGTCAAAATGACTGAAACAAGCAAAAGAATACACCCATTAACCATTTTTCTGTCTTCAATCACATTACTTAGATGCGTTCGTATATGAAACGTGACTTTCAGTGCTGGCTCTAAATTCTATAGAAAATCTGTAGAGATAACTTTCAAAAGTGATCGAATTGCACTTTTAAAACATGAGAGGCACAGTATTGACTTCTAAACCTTTAATAAACTTTGTAGTAGATTGTGGTAGCATAACGAGATATGGTGTCTCTCAGTTGTCAGGAATGTGTTTAATATGTAAAATTGGTATATCCAATAATGTTGCACCACTAAATTTAGTGGGTATTTAAGCAATGTGCTCATGGATGGTTAATGGGTTGGATGTGGTACTGAAGAAAGAGCAAGAACTCTCGAAATATGCATGTACACCCATTACCTATTTTTCTATCTTTGACTGCATTGTTTACATAGATGTATTCATATATGAAACATTGTAACTTTCAATGCTGGCTCTGAATTCTATAGAAAATCTGTAGATATACATTTAAAAATGAAAACAACGTACTTCTAACACAAAAGCCGGACACATTATTGGTTTGTAAACATTTAATACACTTGGTAGCATACTATAGTTGCAACACGAAATACAGTGTCTCTACCAGCAACTTATATTTATTACAGCTGTTTCACAGATGAATATAAGATAAAGCTGGCCCCAAGATGAATTTTAACACAGGACAATAAGTTACCAAATTAGTTCAGCATTCTACAGCCTCAGCTGTTTTAACAGGTGCAGCTATGGCTGTGTGGTTAAGAAGTTTGTTTCCCAATCACATGATTTGGGGGTTCAGTCCTACTACATGGCACTCTGAACAAGCGTCCTCTATGTTTCTTTCTTTTGACACCATATAATAGTGGTAAACAAGTGTCACTATCACACAAGTGGTATCGTTTGTTTCCAGTCTTCTGTGAAAACATGTCCAGCCATAGAGAAATATTACCTTGCTTGGAAACAGGTAAGGGTTGGCAACAGGAAGAGCATTTGGCTATAGAGAATCTGCCTCAATAAACTCCATCCAACCATTAAAAAGAGGATGGTGATATCACTTAGTGAGAGGAGGAAGTACAAAACCTACGATGCTATTCTGGGTCAGCAAAATGGATGAGAAGAAAGGAAGATATTATCTTCAGATAAGAGCCTTGACATGAATGCCAGTAACACAATGGTCTCCATAGGACCAGGTGGTGGTATTAAACCAGGAGACAGTTTGCATCCACCACTTTTCATTGTTTTTAAATTGAAAAAAAAATCATCAATATTTCTAAATATTGTTATATCCATGTGTAATTTAACTGATAACCTGGGATTGAGCTACCAAAGTCAATAGAGTTTTTGTTTTTATAAATTAGTCAGAGATGGAGAGACAATGCCCACAACTATTGAAATTCATTCTCCCAGAAACAGGAGACTGATATGGCTGATGTCCTGTGTGTAGTTTGTAGGAAAAGTAGAGGTAAGGAGAAAATTTCTGAGTATAAAATTTCAGTGAAATTAGAACTTTTCTCACTGGAATTCTATATACAGATGAGCCAATAGATGATAAAAAAATCTACTTTTGAAAACTATTTCATATAGTTCTTAACCACATTCAGTTGTATAGTTAAGAATGTCACTTTGCAACCATCTGGTTTTAGGTGCAGTACCACTGTGCTGCTCCTTTGGCAAATGTCTTCTACTTAAACCTTGTCTTGTAAGTGAATTTGGCCAATGGAAAATGATAAGACCAGTCACGTGTATGTGTGTTTAAAAAAAAATTCAAATTATGAAGAAAGTAAACAAACAAAATTTGCTTTAGAAGCATTGAGATGTATTGAAAGATACAGTCTCAAATGCAGGATAATGCTAATAGCAAGAACAGGATTGGCAAATTTTTCTGCAAAATATGGATAGTTTATCCTGTTCCTGTTATTCTGCATTCCGTATCAGTATATATAGAAATTTTATTTACTACCAGTGGTCTAGCGAGAAGAAAAAATTAGTCAATAGACTATATATTATTCATTTAAAATACAGAAATGCCTATAATAGGACATCTAGTCCGTTAGAAAGAGCAGCAAAAACTCTATACCACTCTATATAGATATATATAAATGTATAAATATATGCACATGTGTATTTCTGTCTTGACGCTGCATACTGAATGTACACAAAGCCATCGTTTATACAAATATGATGCCATTTGTCAGTAGACTTCTGTAAAAAAATATATCTAGTCTAGAAAAAAATACTACCTTGCTTGGAAACAGATTACGATTGGCCACAGGGAGAGTACTAAGACAGAAGAAATCTTGTTTGACTCATACAAATGTGGAAACAATGATATTAAAACAATTATGATGATGGATTTCTTAGTTACCATTTGTGGAATGGTTTTCCTAATTATGACTGTCAAAATGCTGGTGCAAAATTAGACATTTTAAGCAGCAATCTGAGAAGGAAAATAACACTAAAATTTGATTCACAGAACTTAATTTAAGAGCTAATAATAGCAGACACACTATCAGCTGATTAATAATAAGGTTGACTGGCCCACCCAATATATGGTTTCTCTCTCCCTTTCTCTTTTGCACCTTTCTTCTTCTTTGTTCTACTGGGGTGGCCAAGTATCACATTTATAGTAAGACAACTATTCCTGTCCCTCTATCATACTCTAACCTCTTGCTTGGCACACTACCACTTCCCTCAATTCCACTCCTTCTCGCAATAAATTACTTAACAACCCCACTGGTGCTGGTTTCACATAAAAAGTACATGCTAATGCCACATAAAAAGCAGCCAGTACACTCTGTAAAGTATTCGGCACCAGGAGGAGCATCCAGCCAAAGAAACCATGCCAAAACAGACAACTGGAGCCTGCCACAGCTCTCCAGCTCCTGTCAAACTGTCCAACCCATATCAGCACAGAAAACGAACATTAAATGATGATGATGATGATGATGATGATGATGATTTTGTCAGTGGACCTTTTGCTCTTTTCTGTCTCAAGTTTGTGCTTAAAAGATTTTCGCATAGTTGAAACATATACAATATTATTACATCAGTTGTATTTACAGCTATATGCCTAATGGAATAAATGGGATTCGTATTTATTTTCAGTGTAGTCTCGAGCAGGTAGAATTAATATTTTATACAAGGAAAACAGTGAAAAGATTGAAGTAGGGGTTGCACTTGGGTTCATGTGGTTCGTAGTGTAGCACTTTTACTCTCAACCATTTTTATCTTTGCATGTTATGTAAAAGTTTAAAAGAATTTTTTTTTTTTTCATGGGACAGGAAACCTAACAGGAACTGAAGAGTTATGTTACTTGGTTATTAGCACCGGCAAGCCATGCCCTCTACAAGACAAGACATGGATCCTTTTCAACAAAGACAATCTTTTTGTATACATAACTCACTAATATTTAAGACCAACGTATAATTCACTCTTTCTGAAAGATACTTTCAAAAGTTCATTTTAAACTTTTTGAAACTGCTCTAAGTTTTATGATATAAACTTTTTGTCTTAATATGATTTAGATTTAAAACTTTCTCTCAAAATTTTATAATTTTTATGTTCCAAACTGTAAATTAATATGATAGATATTTTAATAAATTTTTCATTATTTTCTAAATTAATTAAAACAGCGGTAAAATGTTTCAAGAGAAATATGGTAACAAAAGGGTTAATCACTGCTTAATAGTGGAATTAGAACAATTTTTCTAATTCCGAAGATCATTCACTCTCTTATTTCATGGTTAAATATAATTAAGCATAATAGCCTGTTCTTATTTGTTCTTTCAATTCACAATAGGTGCTAAAATTTAAAACTCCATATTTTTATACCTAGGTGTAAAAAAAACCCAAAAAACAAACAAAAAAACCCCACTAACAACAGTTCTTTAAGATTCATTGCTTTTAAAGAATTCATGTGGTGTATGGAAGCAAAATGCTGCAAGACAAATCTTTGGTAGTAGATTAACATTAATATCGAAGACGTTACAATTTATTATGAGTGAAATGATTTAGCTATCTTTGAGTGGTGAAAACACAAACATAATGATGATAACATCTTCTGTGTGATGAAAACACTTTAAGCACAATGACAACATCTTACAAATGTATGACAGACAGGAAATGCAAACAAAAATTAGAATATTTTCAAACACCACCTTTAGTTTGGTCATTAATAAAATAAATAAAATACTAGAAATATAAACTTCAAATTTTAAACTAAAGATTTATGGCAGATAAGAGGAATTTTGTATGTGTGTGTGGGGGGGGGGGATGAAAAAATGAATAGAAATGATTTTCTCTCATAATTTTTCCACTTCAATTATTAGATGTTGAGAAATTATTAGATGT
>NC_068983.1:43540990-43543430 GCF_001194135.2 Octopus bimaculoides | reverse complement strand
AAAAAAAAAAAAGTTCTACAATGGGCTTACAGGAGGGAATTCTTGTAGGTTCCAAAAGGAAATTTCAGTTATCTTTAAATTTTGTGTGAACAGAAGAACTTACAGAGAAACAAAGACTTTGCATATACATGTAAATTCCATAAACATAATCCTATACCACCTTATCTAGATTAGAATAATTTAAATTTGAGAATTCAATGTTATAAACAGTTTATCTGGAACAATATAATACAAAGATTAATGGATAAAAGTTGAGCAAAACAGTTAGAATGGAACAGATAAATAATGACAGTGGAATTATGGGGAACTCTGTAAATAGTTATGCCACAAAAATGTCTCCTTTACAATGTGAACAGCAGTTTATAGTGAGATTATCGTACTGAATAGTATGATGATAACGGTCCATCCATAAAGAATCTGGGGGTAGAAGCCTCACTGACTGGATTCGTTTCATTGTAGATTCGTTCAGTTGACTGACTTCTTTATACAAAACCTGCAAAAAAAAAAAAAAAAAACCAAGATTTAAGAGGGATTTAACAGATTGTGAGATGGATTTTCAACAAATACGAAATTTAAATGCGATGAAGTCAGTTTAAGAGAATGTGAGATTGATTTTAACCCTTTCATTACTGTATTTATTCTGAGATGCTCTGTGTTTTTTTTCACTTACTTTAAATACAACAAAGAATTTAATAAAATAACTTAGTTGTCATTCAGCTTGTGTTAGGAACATAAATTGTGACTAAGGTTTGATGGAAGATTTTAATTCAAAATTTATGAAAACAAGACAGTTGTACTACAGAGCCAGAGCTGGTTTCAGCCAGGTTGGTAATGAAAGGGTTAAGAGGGATTTAAGAGACTGTGAGATGGATTTTCAACAAACATGAAATTTAAATGAGATGAAGTCGATTTAAGAGAATGTAAGATTGATTTCAAACAAGATATGATGAATTTTAAACAAGATAAGATGGCATTTAGAACAAGCTAAGATAGATTTTAGATCAGATAAAATAGTCTTTAGACAAAATCAATAGAAAAGATGAAATTTATTTCAGACAAGATGAAATTTATTTTAGACAAGATAAAATGGATTTTAGATCAGATAAAATGGATTTTAAACAAGATGAGACTTAAACAGAAAAGGTAGATTTGTAAACAGTCAAATGAAACCAGTTAAGAAAAAAGTTTTGATAAATAAACATATTCAGATGATTTTTTTTTTGGTGGCAAACTTTAAGGTTTAGAATTCTTCATCAGTTACAAGCAACTATCAAACCAAATTTCAGTTATTTTATTGTCATTCAACACTGCTTTTAACTCTTTTGGTGCTGTATCTCTGTTGAAATACACTGTTCTTCTTTCAATTAATTTTAATAATAATGAAAAATTTTGTAAAATAACTGTCATAATTAAGTTGATGTTTGGAATATAAATTTACATGAAATTTTAAGAGGAGGTTTTAATTTCAATCACTTTAAGATTTTTGTTGCCATGTTTCTGTTGAAATCCACTGCCTTTGTTTCAATTAATTTTTAAAATAAAGAAAATTTTAGTAAAATAACTGAATTGTTATTAAGCTGATTCTCAGAACATGAATTAACATGAAATTTTCATGTGAGCTTGAATTTTAGCCAGAAGCTTATACCACAGAACCAAGAGTAGTCTCAGGCAGGTTCATATCAAAAGGGTTAAATGACAAAAAACAAAAACATAATCTCTTAGAGAAAGTAAGGAAAAAGAATGTGTACATTGCTAAACTAAACATTATGCTATGCTTAATGCATCACTAGAACTGTGAGTTTCAATGAAAACAGAGGGTATATATACACAACCAATACACACACATATATATGTATATGTGTGTGTGTGTGTGTGTGTGTGTGTGTGTATGTATATATATATATATATATATATATATGCATGAAGGGATGTGGACTAGTGGTTAGAGTATTGCACTTGCAATCTTTAGGTCATAAATTCAATCCCCAGACTGGGTGGCATGTTATGTTCTTGAGCAAAACACTTCATTTCACATTGCTCCAGTCCACTCAGCTGTAAATGGGTAACACTGCAACAAACCAGCCTGCCGATCAGGGAAGAGTGTGGGCCTGCTCACCAAGCCAGTGGGGTGGCATCATTGTTGTTGGCACTCCGTCGCTTACGATGTCGAGGGTTTCAGTTGATCTGATCAATGGAACAGCCTGCTCATGAAATTAACATGCAAGTGGCTGAGCACTCCACAGACACGTGTACCCTTAACGTAGTTCTCGGGGATATTCAGCGTGACACAGTGTGACAAGGCTCACCCTTTGAATTACAGGCACAACAGAAACAGGAAGTAAGAGTGAGAGAAAGTTGTGGTGAAAGAGTACAGCAGGGTTCGCCACCATCCCTTGCCGGAGCCTCATGCAGCTTTTAGGTGTTTTCGCTCAATAAACAC
>NC_068983.1:43539361-43540398 GCF_001194135.2 Octopus bimaculoides | reverse complement strand
GAGAGAAACCCTAATGAGCTTAATGACTAGTTCTGACCAAGAAAGAAATAGACAACTCTGACATTAAAATTCAATTAAAATTAAATAATTAAACTAATTGTTTTTTCTTTCCTCATTATGGATGTATTTTTAACTGACCAGGACTTTTTTTCTTTGGTTAAATACCAGCAGCCACTAAATAATGTATTTTTCTTTATGCAGAAGGTGCCTCTGAGTAATTTCCACCCCCACCCCCTCGTAATCAAAAATATAACAATTTTATTTCTCTTATATGATTTCTCTTGTGGTTGGCAGAAAAAGATTGTCATTGTATTTGTGAGATTCTGTTGTTTGGCTTGTTTTTAAGGATTTGGGAGAAAAAAGTTACTGTAGGTGTGGCAGTGTGGTCAAGAAGTTCTGTGTCACTATTATAGCCCCAGGACAACAAATGCCTTATTAGTAAATTTGGTTGATGGAAACTGTACAAAAACCTACAACAAATCATCATCATCATTTTATGTCTGGTTTCCATGTTAGATGATTGCCGTGATCCAGATCCTTTCTTACTGGAAGTTACAACTTTCATAGACTGGCCCTTGTACAGGTTATTTTGACTTGGTTTTACCAACTAGATGTCCTTTCTACTGGCAAAACATGAAAGGACATCTAGTTGGTATATATATCTATATCACTATCTATCTATCTATCTATCTATTGAAGACATTTGAAATGATACACTGAATGTAATTTGTATAACTCTACACGTGCTCCATTTCGGGTGGACGTCTTGTGTCTAGTTCTGGAAATTGCATTGCGAATTGACGGACTACGCTGACGATCCTGCAGATATTTACTTATGTAAATTTTAACAGGTGAAACCATGGTATGTAGGTTAATCGTTTTTTTTTTATTTAGTATTTTTTTGTTTGTCTTGCCCTTTTACAATCTGTTGTGTCGCTGAATTTTTACTGAGAACATATTTTTTTTTTTTCGTGGTTAGATGATTCGGCATCTATTTCTAGCATATAGGAGTCCACTTTTGCTGGTCATTCCTCTTA
>NC_068983.1:43534235-43535088 GCF_001194135.2 Octopus bimaculoides | reverse complement strand
AAATTACAGATATAGGGTAAAGGATTATTAATTCATTAATAATTAATAATTTTTACCAAGTAGTTCGGTATGTAAAAAACCATTATCAGTAAAGAACTTATATAAAAAAGTTCTTTTAAAATTATAAACATAATTAAGGGATCAGCAACAGTTGCTTCACCATATACTGAAATTTAGAAATAGCAGTTAAAGTGCTAATCCTACTACTACAATAAGTCTCCAACAGATAGCAATGCTTGTAACTCACAAAGGCAAAACAAGAAGAAAAAATAACGAAACTAATCTTTCTTAGTCAATCATAGACACGTTTCTGGATCAGAATAGTAAAAAAATTCATTTCCGTCATCAGTATGATATTCTAGATTATAAATTTGAAAATGCTGGCAAAAACCATGTATGCTCGACCAGGCGACGTCACGCATCACATAAGATAAGCAGCATTTCCGAATTTATATAGATGAGTCAATCCATATCCATCCTCAAGAATCACCATGTGCGTCACAAGCAACACCACAGAAAATCTACGGTTTACTATCAAGGAGTGATATGTGATGTGCGACGTCGCCTGATCGAGCATACATGGTTTTTGCCAGCATTTTCAAATTTATAATCTAGAATATCATAACGGAAATGAATTTTTTTACTATTCTGATCCAGAAACGTGTCTATGATTGACTAAGACTGGTTAGTTTTGTTATTTTTTTCTTCTTGTTTTGCCTTTGTGAGTTACAAGTATTGCTATCTGTTGGAGACTTATTGTAGTAGTAGGATTAGCACTTTAACTGCTATTTCTAAAGTTCGGTATATGGTGAAGCAACTGTTGCTGATCCCTTAATTATGTTTATATATATAT